>NC_041397.2:17539297-17704297 GCF_900747795.2 Erpetoichthys calabaricus
TTTTTTGTTCTTCGCTGTTTGCGGCTCCTCCTTCATTTGTCCCTACTGCATTCACAGTCTTTTCACGTTATTGCAATCCGCAGTGGGAGCGTTTCTATAAACTTAATTTAAACTTATGTTTTACACCGTGCTTTGTTTCCCTTATGAACATGCTTGTATGCTTCACTCGCTCCCTTCTCAATTGTTTAATGAATTTTTTGTTCTTCGCTGTTTGCGGCTCCTCCTTCATTTGTCCCTACTGCGTTCACAGTCTTTTCACGTGATTACGTGGGAGGCGTGATGACGTGACACTCAACTCCTCCTCCCACGGCCATCGAGCTGCCGTCCATTACAGTATATTGTGAAAAAAGAGGTTCCAGTTATGACCGTTACGCTTTGAATTTTCGAAATGAAACCTGCCTAACTTTTGTAAGTAAGCTGTAAAGAATGAGCCTGCCAAATTTCAGCCTTCCACCTACACGGGAAGTTGGACAATTAGTGATGAGTGAGTCAGTCAGTCAGTGAGTGAGTGAATCAGTCAGTGAGGGCTTTGCCTTTTATTATTATAGATTAGCTGTGTAAGCCCGTGCTGTAAAAAGCCAGGGGTCCTAGAAACCATTGAAATAATCTGAAAAAAAATTGAAATGTAGAGATGACAGGCAATTGAAAGGAATTATTCTGGGCATCTCTCTCCTAGGAGGTTTCATTTTGCCGATGTGTTCACATCGCTTGTGGATTAGCGGCTAAGCGAGTGACTCTTTCTTTCAGAGGTTTCGTTTTGCCTCCATGCTCACCTCGCTTGTGTATCCTCGGAGGTGGACTCCTTACCCCGACTCCACCTCTCACTTCCCGGGCCGGACACACAGACACACACACTTCCACGTGTAGACATTTATATATAAGATATTTAAACCAATGACTCATCTTCAAAAATAACAGTGAGAAAAAAATGTAATAACATTGAATATTTATTTGTAGACTACGTACAGTGCTTGTAAAAAATATTCACCGCCTTGAGCCCCCAACTCCTCTTCATAAAAATATTCACCCCCTTGAGCCCCCAGCTCCTCTTCGGAAAAAATAATTCACCCCCTTGAGCCCCCAACTCCTCTTCGGAAAAAATAATTCCCCCCCTTGAGCCCCCAACTCCTCTTCATAAAAAATAATTCACCCCCTTGAGCCCCCAACTCCTCTTCATAAAAAATAATTCACCCCCTTGAGCCCCCAACAACTCCTCTTCATAAAAAATAATTCACCCTCTTGAGCCCCCAACTCCTCTCCCTTTTCTTTCTCAAACCTTTGGGCATAAAGAACAGGTCTGCATGCACATCATTTTCCAGATGCGTCCTTTTATTACGGATAAGGAGACTTTTCAAATATGCAGCTTAGATGTTAATAGAAGATGAACACACATTTTCTGTTCCTATAAACGTAGTCACTGAATAATCTTCTAAAGACTCGTGATGCATATACCTATGGTTTCTGTGACTAGATTAGATTAGATCAACTTAGATATACAGTACGGTATGTTGCTAATCCCCAAGGGGGGATTCAAATGCATACTGCATCAAAATAACTAAGACAATGCACAGTATGCATGGCATTCAGGCGACTAACTTAAATGATGTGATGGTTGGTGCATTTCGCATTTTGTATTTACTATTTTCCGGGAGTCAGTTTACATTTTGCTTATTAAAATTATTTTGTAATAATGAGTTAAATTCAATAGTAATAGAATACAGTTCCATGTGTTAGTAAATTACATTAAATATGTGCTTTTAAACAGCACGTTACATCGGAGCTAAACTGGAGCACAAAGAGGCTGGTGGTGGCTCAATGGCTTTCATACATAGCAGACGGCAATTCAACTGATGTGGTGGAGGGCCTGTGACTAAGTTAAACATAACCATTTGAAAATATACCCAACAAAGTATGTAAGAGTCATTTGTTAGTTATTTAAATTATATTAAATGTTTGCCGATAGGGCGGCACGGTGGCGCAGTAGGTAGCGCTGCTGCCCTCGCAGTTAGGAGACTTGGTTCACTTTCCGGGTCCTCCCTGCGTGGAGTCTGCATGTTCTCCCAGTGTCTGCATGGGTTTCCTTTGCGCACTCCGGTTTCCTCCCACAGTCCAAAGACATGCAGGTTGGGTGCATTGGCGATTCTAAATTGTCCCTAGTGTGTGCTTAGTGTGTGGGTGTGTGTGTGCCCTGTGGTGGGCTGGCGCCCTGCCTGGGGTTTGTTTTCTGCCTTGTGCCCTGTGTTGGCTGGGATTGGCTCCAGCGGACCCCCCGTGACCCTGTAGTTAGGATATAGCAGGTTGGATAATGGATGGATGGATGTTTGCCTATATATTAGTGCATAGTCTATGGGAGGTTCTTGTAACCCCCACAAGCTAATTGAATTGGTATATTCTAACTATTTCTTGCCCCTCTGACTGTAGAATAGTCTCAGTTAGTGACCTACCTTGACATGTGTAAGCCATGGAGGGCTCACGGTTTTAAACCGTGCCTTACATGCTCAATAGTTTGAAAGTTAACATGTGTAACAAAGGCGCTATATAGGCGACTGACCCGACACAGATAGACATGGAGGCACGTATAAAATGCACAAAGACTTTATTTTTCTTCACCCGTGGGCGCACGTCTTCCCCCTGACCCACAGACAATACACAGTCCCAAATACCACACAATAAACCACAACACCAATTTTCTTCCTTTACCACCACTCCTCCTCAAGCTTCGTCTCCTTCCTCCCAACTCTGGCTTCCTGGGTGGTGGTGGCTGGCCCTTTTTATAGCCCACCCGGAAGCATTCCAGGTGCTTGACCACCTGGTCCTAATTGCACTTCCGGGTGGGGCTGAAGATTCGTCCAGCTGGGCTGTTGACTCCATGCAGCTCCCCCTAGCGGCCATCTGAGCCCCCCAATCAGGCTGTGGAGGACTCCATCTCCCATGGAGCCATGCGACAGGTTGGGGGATCACCGTCCGCCAGGGAGGCTGCCACCAAGCGTCCCAGGGGAGGTATTGAGCTGCCCATGGTTGCTCCCCCGGAACAGATGCAGAAGGGGCGTCCCTGCCGGGCATGGGACCCGGCTGTCTGCCACACATGCTTTATTGAACGTGCAGTGCCATACGTTTAGATCGTACTGAAGACGAGGTAAAGCATCTTTAAGTAGAAACAACTGAGGTTTGATGAGAAAAGTTAAGTTTAGAGAAGAAACATTTTTTTCCTTTTTTTTGCCTTTTATTCTACGTGTGTAACAACCTTTCTTCTTTATCGTTGTGTTGACTATTTGCTTTAAATTATAAAACGAACTTTTGGACTGAAGAGATTTCTTTCAGCATGTGTTTTACTCGTGCTTGATCCTGCCTTACTCACCCGTGGCTATAGAGTAGTATCTAATAATTAGCAGCTGAAAAATAGCCATTAATACAAAATGGAAAGACATTGCAAATAAGTTCCCCATCCAGTTATTAATATTAGTTAAAACACAATAATTCTCTAAAGTTAAAAAAAAAAGCCAAATTTCTCCTGGGACAAAATAAAGTTGAATCATCACAGAGGACTTGGACAGCACACAGCGTTAGGCAGATTTGTAGTTGATGAAACTGAATGTAAGTAAATGAAAAGTATTACATGAGGAAATAAAATGTGAGTTTTGAATAGAAGGATTTAAGAGTCGTACCGGACTCATCGCTATTAACACACAGGCAGAGTTCAGAAGCCATTAAGAAGGCTAACAGAATATCAGGTTATATAGCGCCCTGAAGTCACAGGAGGTTCTGCTCAAGCTTTATAACACACTGGTGAGGCTTCATCTGGAGTCCTGTGTGCAGTTTTGGTCTCCAGACTACAAAAAGGACATAGCAGCATTAGAGAAGGTCCAGAGAAGAGCGACTAGGCTGATTCCAGGGCTACAGGGGATGAGTTATGAGGAAAGATAACTTATGGGGATATAACGTATAAGGATAACTTATAACTTAGGGGATAAGTTATGAGGAAAGAGCTGAGCCTTTTCTTGTTACGAAAAAGGAGATTAAGAGGAGACACAATTGAAGTGTTTAAAATTATGAAGGGAATTAGTCCCAGTGGATTGTGATTGTTACTTTAAAATGAGTTTGTCAAGAATATGGGGACACAATAGGAAACTTGTTAAGGGTTTCTTCACACAGAGAGCCACAGAAACATGGAATTAGATACCAAGTAGTGGGGTAGACAGGCGAACTTTCGGGATCTTCTGAACGAGACTTGATGATATTTTAGAAGAATTAAGTGGATAGGACTGGTGAGGTTTGTTGGGCTGAATGGCCTGATCTCGTCTAAATTGTTCTAATGTTCTAAAAAAAAGCCGACATAGGGTTTGGGTGGCTGAAATAATTTGCGCACACTGCAAATTCCAATTCACGTGGCTTAAAAAATAGAATCCATTAGTTTCTAGGTGCAGAGGGTGTATTGCTCATTGTATTTAACATTTCTTAAACATACATTTTTTGAATGAAGAACCCTAGTAAGATGTCTGCTCACATGTTGTAATGGCCTTAATACACATGTTTTTGTTAAAAAAAGTTTCAGTCTAAATACAAATATATTATCCAAGTGTTTACCAAAACTACCTGAATTTTTAATTACTGTATAACCTGTCATGGATTTTTGTTCTACTCCTATATGTCTAGTTTAATTGCTGCCTGTAACACTTAATGCTAACATATGGACGGGTGCCACTTTCAGACTTGTTACGAAGGATTGCACATTATAGATATCCGTTTATTTGCATGAGTTTGTGGTAGTGTTTGTTCTCCCATAATATGTTTTGTAATGATACAAGGGACGTTCAAACAGTTTCCGCACTTTTATATTTTCGTTAGAAACAGTGAAGGCAGGAAGAATAGTAATTGGTCATGTCTGAGAGTGTCACATGACTAGTTCTGTCTGGTAAGCCGGCTGCCTTTGCATTTTAGTATAAGAGTTGTCACCCTGTCGTAAAAATGACTGCGAAACTTACAAATTGCACCGAACAGGAACAGCGTTCTGTCATACGGTTTTTCTGGGCAGAAGGTGTGTCGCATGTGTGCTCAGTATGGGGATAAAGTTCTTTCTCGTAGAGTCGTCTGTGAGTGGATTGAAATGTTCAAAAATGGCCTTACTAGTGTGACGGAGGCGGGAGCGCTCCAAACGGGAAGAAGATTTTCATGTGATGATGATGTGAAAGCATCATGCATCAATGTTTACGCGCTCAACCAAAAACATTTTTTGCTGATGGCATTAAAAAGTTGGTACAACGCTGGAAAAAATTGCATCACAAAGGATTGTAGAAAAGTGATGTCATTTGTTTTTGAAACTCTTAATAAATAGAGTTAAAAAAAGTGTGGAAACTCCTTTGAACATCCCACGTACATACCCACATCATTTACATTATTATCAAAAAATTATTAATTAAATAAATTCAGTTAACTCCAAGGGGGGTACTAGCTGTACAGAACTGTCGGCATTCTTTTGTCCCCTGTGCTTTTATCATGTCATCCTTAATCTCTCTATATATAAAATCCAACGTCTGTCTGTCTGTCTGTCTGTCTGTCTGTCTGTCTGTCTGTCTGTCTGTCTGTCCGCCCCTTTATGATCTACGCCATAGGCGAATACCTAATTTGTCTTAATGGCGGTGCTGGCCCTGCTCCCCAGCCTCCCAATATATAGGCTGAGGGCGGTCCTTCAGCCATGTCATCAGGATGGCCCCGCCTCATGGAGGTTACACACACAAAACACAAGAAACACAGGAGAATGTGTCACACATACAGTAGGCAACAAATAATCTCTCTATATACAAAATCCAGCATGTGTCTGTCTGTCTGTCTGTCCGCTTTTCAGGAGAGAACTACTTAACGGATTTAGATCGGGTTTAGAGTGGGCCAAGGGGAGGGGAGCGGGGCTCTCCTCACTCACATGCCAGCCTCGGGGCGTATCATACATCCTCTTAGCTAGCGAATGAGAGAACTACGTAACAGATTTAGATCGGGATTTTTCCAGATTTTGCTTGAACATTCCAGTTGATTTTGCGACTTCTCTCATACCGCGAAATATCATAGTTCACTTGCGCTACCGATTTATTTGCATGAATCCAAGAGACACGCAGTAGGCTGAGGGGAGACAGTCCAGCCTTGGGGCATATCCTACATCCGCTTAGCTAGCGAACAAGAGAACTACTTAACAGATTTATATCAGGATTTTTTTCCAGATTTTGCTTGAACATTCCAGTTGCTTTTGCGACTTCTCTCATGGCGCGAAGTATCATAGTTCACTTACGGTACCGATTTATTTGCATGAATCCAAGAGACACGCAGTGGGCCGAGGGGAGACATGTCAGCCTCGGGGCGTATCATACATCCGCTTAGATAGCGAACAAGAGAACTACTTAACAGATTTAGATTCTAGATTTTGCTTGAACATTCCAGTTGATTTTGCGACTTCTCTTATTGCGCTAAGTATCATAGTTTGCGTGCAGTACCAATTTATTTGCGCAAATCCTAGACAGATGCAGTGGGCCGAGGGGAGGGGAGCGGGGCTCTCCTCACTCACATGCCAGCCTCGGGGCGTATCATACATCCGCTTAGCTAGCCAACAAGGAAAACTACTTAACAGGTTTAGAGCGGGATTTTTTTCTAGAATTTGCTTTGAACATTCCAGTTGACTTTGCAACTTTTCTCATCATGCTAAGAATCATAGTTCGCTTGCAGGAGCCATATATCCGCGCTAATCCGAGACAGAGGCTGGGGGCCGAGGGGAGGGGGAAGCGTGACGTCAGGAGTGGGGAGCCGGCAGGACCCTCCTCACTGTGCTGTTTCATTACTACATGGGCGGCTAGTATTTGATAAATGAGTGGATGGGTAGGTTTAAAAAAGCAAATAACTCAGAATACAATGGATGAGTACCTATTGCACTGTTCTTAAGTGTCCTATTGAATTTAAAATATGCTTTTACAGCTGGTAGACTGCTGAGGGCTTCTCTGAAGGTTAGCAATATGCACCACAATCTAAACTCCTCCATCATAGCCATCATCTATAATTTCATAAATTCATAAATGGCTAAACTATTCCTGTTTGATTAGGTCCATTTCATCAGAAAATACTATATTAAGCTGAACACCTTCTTCCAGAAATAGCCCCGCTTCTTCTTTTATTGACTTTTACTACATGTCAGTTTGAGAGGTGTAATGAAAAAATCAAACCTGTGAGTAATTTCATCACAGTACAGCAGACACACTCCGAAAAATTTGAAGGGGTAAAAAAATAATTGAATTTTAAATAAAATGTCAGATTTGAGACGTCTTATAAAAGTGCTGGGCCAAATGAGTCAATCACATTTTTGAACATTTATATTGATCGCAGTCAGGCCCCCTTCTTCCTATTTAATAGTTTTAGTTATAACTATTTCATTTTGATATGAATCAGAATGCCTTTTCAATGGTACGGCAAAAAATAAAATCAATAGCTTTAAATACAAATGGACATTTTGTTGACTAGGCACTGAATTCTGTCTATCTAATTTTGTCCTAAATATTCCTCCATATTGGTTGACCAGCACCTGTAAGGTGTCATTTGTGGGTATGTGATGGACCGCTGTCCTATTCAGGGGTGGTTGTATTCAGCTCTCAGTGTTTCTTGCAAGCCTTCACTTGGATTCATTAAACTGACAGATGTGTAATATGTGTGCCATATTGAAAAGCCTTCCAGGTTTAGTTCCCACTTCATTCTCAGTGCTAATGGGAAGTGCATCAGTTTTTCATGACCCAGACCTGGACAAGTGGAATAGAAGATGGGGACTTTGTCCTGAACAAAGGGGTCTGCTGGGGCCTATCCCAGCCAATATAGAATGCAAGGCAGAAACAAACCCTGGACAGGGTGCCAGTCCTTCGCAGGACGAGCACACACACAGACATGAAACACACCCAATTAGGGCCAATTTTAGTATTGCCAGTCCACCTAACCTGCATGTCCTTGGGCGGTGGGAGGAAACCAGAGCACCTGGGGGAAACCCACTCAGGCATTGAGAGAACATGCAAACTCCACACAGGGAGGACCCGCGACACAAACCCTGGTCTTCTTTCTGTGAGACCGCAGCACTACCACTGCGCCACCATGCTGCCCTTTGGATAGATAGATGTATGAATGTAAAAAATGCATAAAATTATTTAAAATGAAACTACAGTCTCTTCTTACTTATCTTACTTAGTCTCTTCTTACTCCCCAATTCAGAGATTATTATGCAATATTTAAGCAGCCCTGGCTCCAAATGTAAATTGTAAGGTGTCATCTGAAATACCAGTGGTGGCATGCTGTGATAAAGTCCCAAAATCCAATAAGTAACAGTAGGTTGGTCTTCGACATTATACATTTATATATTTGGAGGAGGTTTAGCCCATCTAAACAACACCTAGAGCTAGGCCTATATTTAAATAAACTAGGGTGCTTCGCCCCCTGCTCGCCAACCCTCCTACCGGCCTGCGGTACGTGCCAGCCATTTCACAACTCATATGTGGATTTCACTTTCACCAAACAACAAATCTTTTAATTCTCATGGATAAGCCTCTTCATTGGGAAGAAACACTACTTTTCCCTGATGGCAACACGAATTAGACGATCTACAAGTCTCCGACTTAAAGTTTAAATCCGAACAATATATTTGATTTCTTTTCGCTGTTCTGTTATTTCAACAAGTAATAATTTCCGTTTGTTTGCACTAATGTAACCTTTACTATCATTTTCAAGACTTTGAATTTTAGTACTTCCATTATCTCTAATCTGCTCTGCATGTGTATTGCGCCAACATTTTTGAAATTCTTTTATGATATTCTACTCTTGTCATCTACTCTTTGTCTTTATTCCGGCCCCCGGGCCTGGTTAAATCTCTTGCCACAAAAGTCTCGTCTCACGGGACGTGAAAGTATCTCTCTGAAAAAGTCACATCACATCCCAGGATTTTTTTTTATTATAATAGAGAGATGTACAAATTGTTCATATGTTTCTGATATATTTCAATAAGTCTCTTTTACACAATGAAAATAAAGGAATATTACTTGATATTTTTCTTCAAGACCTAGCATAAATTTTGCCCGGATATGTCAAAGTAGAAAGTGTGATGAAGGCACGAGTTCTGATTTTAAACCACGTTAAACCCATTAGGCCTGTTTTCTTCTTGATGTGTATTTTGTACCCACTAAACTAATTTCCAAATTTAAGCCACTGCATCAGCAAGTTAATTTTAGGCGGACAAGCAGAGGAGTGGGGTGGGCATTTTAATACAGCCAGCGTGATGTTAATCTGCGACAGATGTGCTCATTTACCACTTACTGCATTTTAGAGAAGGTTGCCAATTCTTTAAAATCAAGTTATATTTTTTACATTATATGTTCACCAAATAAAACAGACAGTTTTTTTGCTTTTGTCAAGGTTTTATAATTATCTTTCTCAAATAAAGGTGTTTAAGGTGCTCTGAGATGATTGGTAGAATAGTCTGTAGCTCCTCTCACACAGGCAGGCCATCCCAGAAATTAAATTAGGGTCAGGAGACAAAAATTAGTCGGAAGAATTATTTATTATTATTATTATTATTATTATTATTATTATTATTATTATTATTATTATTATTAATAATAATAATAATAATAATAATAATAATAATACATTTTATTTATATAGCGCCTTTCCCATGCTCAAGGCGCTTTACGGAATTTAAGAAAGAACGGCAGAGTATACAGTATATAGCATTGTCCTAAACCAGATAAATAAATAGAGAAGAGTAAGATAGTGAATTCAGAGAAAAGCCTAACAGGCACCATAATTGATGGTCTCGCACACACACACAGGTTACATGAGCATCTTGACATTGAGGTAAACTGAGAGAAGGGTAATGAAGTCAGGTAGAGCTAAAAGTCTTCCTGAACAGATGAGTTTTGAGTTGTTTTTTAAAAGAATTCATGGAGTCAGCTGATCTGATTAATTTCGGTAGGTCATTCCAGAGTCTGGGCGCTATACAGCTGAAGGCCCTGCTGTCACCCATGGAGTGTAGATTAGTGAGGGGCACAACAAGATTACCAGAATCAGAGGACTTTAGTGGGCAGACAGGCACATAGTGATGGAGAAGGTCACTGAGGTAGTTTGGCGCAAGGTCGTTTAAGGCTTTGTAGCTTATTAGTAGGATTTTATATTCAGTCCTGTAAGACACAGGGAGCCAGTGAAGGCGGAGCAGGATGGGTGTGATGTGCTCGCTGCTGCTGGTTCATGTAAGGACTCTTGCAGCCGAGTTTTGAATAAGCTGGAGCTGTGATATAAGATTAGAAGGGGCACCTGCCAGTAGGGAATTACAATAATCGATGCGGGATGTGATAAAAGCATGGACAAGTTTCTCAGTGTTAGAAAAGGAGCGAACACGGGATATGTTACGGAGGTAAGTAAGAAGTAAGAAAGTTTCTTAATGTGATTTATGTGAGTGGAATAAGAAAGGGAGGAATCAAAAATGACACCAAGATTCTTTGCAGTAAAGGAAGGTCTGATGAGATCACTGCCAAGATGGACTGGGAAAGAGCTCATTTTATTAAGTTGGATTTTAATCCCAATTTGCAGGAGTTTAGTTTAGTTAGCTCAATTAAGTTTTAAAGAGTTCTGCTCCATCCAGGTTTTAATTTCACTGAGGCAGGTTGTGAGCTGAGAAAGCTCTGATGAAGTTCCACTTTTAACATTGAAATAGAGTTGAGTATCGTGTGCATAAAAATGATAACCCAGTCAAAAGCCCTTGGATACTGGCATGGATCAAATCTCGGGCATCGTGTACTTAGTAATCGACCACCGATAGGGAGAATGAGAGATGCAGACAACAATTATTTAAAATGTCTTTTTTTATATTAGGTGCCAATCAAGAATCAATGCTGTGCACTTCTTTATAAATACCATTCGTTTCAGTGATAGGACACACAGAAAAAAGGGAAACAACAAACAAAAAAAAAAGAATTATGTTCCTTCAAAGAATTAAAGAGATTAAAACCCACAAGAAATTAACAGACAGTAAAAAACACAATCACTACAACTGATGGATCGGTGGTCTAATTCCTAAGCACCTTACACTCAATTAGCTCAACACCTCCACCCTCACTATTTGTTTGGAGGCCTAATCACAAGCACCTTCTGTTCGCGTCTTCGATTCCAAACCTTCACAGTGTTCAGATGATCCACTGATCACAAAGCCATCCACCATTTGTAAATTGGAAGTTGGTTTGCAAAACCTTCTATCTTCACTGCTTTCTCAAGTATGTTTAGCAGGTCCGACAGTAATCAGTAGGTCAAGAGAACAAAAACGAAATACTCCCTGCCTGGAGATATCACAACCAAATTAGCAGCTCACACTCTGTTGTCTTCTCCAGTTACCTTACACGATGATATGCCAGCAAAATGACGTGCCCTCCACGGGGTGAACAATACTTCTAATTAGTCTTGCACTCTTGCCTGTGCCCACATGCATGCAAGTATCCTGTCCAAGCTCTCTCTAGATTTCGAAACTCACTTTGGGTTCCTGATGGTAACTGACTTCACTTCGTGCCTACACTATGGCAAACCAGCACTGAGAAGACAACACAAACTCTTGTGCCACTCACAGTTCAACATCCAGCACCTCCTTCTACAGATAGGTGCACCTACTCTTACCTACTTACACATATATACTTTATGTCTACAAATTGTTAAAATTACAAAAAGTTTCCTGACTCCTAGCAGATCGATGATATGACCCATCAGTATCAACAGTTGTAGGAGAGAATCAGTACCCAAAGATTACAAAGACGTGTCAGATGAAACCAAAAAGTAAACCAAACCTGAAGGTCAAAAGTGAAGATGGAAAACAAAAGCAAGAGTGCCCTCGAAAATTTTTAAGAAAATATTCCCAATCTTGGATACCACATGCTTCAATGTGACATCAGCTCCTGTTTCATCCAGTTGCAACATATGGAACACGTTATCTTAGAAATGGACAATTACATCCAACCATTCAAATGATACATGCCTGTAAGAAAGAAGAACGGTTCTCCATCCATCCATTTCCCAACCCGCTGAATCCGAACACAGGGTCATGGGGGTCTGCTGGAGCCAATCCCAGCCAACACAGGGCACAAGGCAGGGAACCAATCCTGGGCAGGGTGCCAACCCACCGCAGGACACACACAAACACACCCACACACCAAGCACACCCTAGGGCCAATTTAGAATCGCCAATCCACCTAACCTGCATGTCTTTGGACTGTGGGAGGAAACCGGAGCGCCCGGAGGAAACCCACGCAGACACGGGGAGAACATGCAAACTCCACACAGGGAGAACCCAGGTCCCCAGGTCTCCCAACTGCGAGGCAGCAGCGCTACCCACTGCGCCACCGTGCCACCCAGAACGGTTCTCTGGAACGATAAAAAGTAAAATCTATATATCTATATACTGTAAGTAAAATCCGATGTCTGTCTGTCAGTATGTCTGTCCGCTTTTCATGAGAGAACTACTTAATGTATTTAGATCAGTTTTTTTTCTATAATTTTCTTGAGCATTCCAGTTGAATTTGTGACTTCCCTCATAGCACTAAAAATGATAGTTCGCTTGTGGTACCTATTTATTTATGTGAATCTGAGAGGCACACAGTGGGCCGAAGAGAAGGGGGCAGGGACCTCCTCACTCACGCACCAGCCTCAGGGCGTGTACCTTACCTCTGCTTAGCTAGCGAACGAGAAAACTACTTAACGGATTTAGATCAGGATTTTTTCTATAATTTGCTTGAACATTCCGGTTTATTTTGCGACTTCTCTTATCGCACTAAGAATCACAGCTTACTTGAAGGAGCGATATATTTGTGGTAATCTGAGACAGAGGCTGCAGGCCGAGGGGAAGGGGAAGCGTGACGTCAGGAGTGGGGAGCTGGACAGGGCCCTCCTCACTGTCCTGTTTCACTACTATGTGGGCAGAGCCATGGGGACGGCTAGTACGAGGGGCGTTCAAATATAAAAAGGAATTTATGAGCTACACTTTATTTATTGAATACTATGAAACAACTTACACACTATTTTTCTATGTAGTCTCCAGCCACTGCAATACCCTTGTTCCAGCACTCAGGAAGCTTCTTAATCCCCAAAGAGTACAAGTCTTTTGACTGCATGTTGACCCATTCTTAAACAGCACCAATAACCTCCTCATTCGACATAAATTTCTTCCCTGGGGGCTGATCATTTGACGCTGGCGCCTCACTTTTGTTTTCGCTCACTATCTCAAGATCGCTTGCATCAAAATCAGAGTCTGATAAGTCAGAGTGCAATTCAATGATAGTATGTAAAATGTCATCCACGGAGTACTTTACTTTGCGTATTCGCTTTGGTTTCTCACCAGATGTAGACGCCATTTTAGAGATCGTTTGCTCTTTGCTACTCATGTACAGGGAATCGAGGTTCGATCAATGAAGCTGATTTTCCTTCTATCAAAGAGAGTCAAACTAAACATAACAGCAAGTTTTGTCACCGTTTCCAGCTGATTATCATCCTCTTTCCCCGAATTCCGACAGAAGTCGACATCCGCCCTGAAAAAGTTAAGAATATCATTCTGTGTTCGAAAAGTCTCCAATAATCAGCATACTCAACTTAATTTTGACCATCACTTGTATCTTGCCCCATGTAAACTTTTTGCTATGGGTTTATCCACGGATCCCCTCTGCCACTTCTGCTCCTTAAATGTTCCTCCAAATTTTGAATCTGTCCCACCGTCACTCGTTATTGGCTCTCTGTCCAGATTCCTCTCTTACCTCATAATTTCCTTCTCCTGGACCTTTTCACGCTCTCTGTCTCTCAGCCTAATCCATCAGCAGTTGTTCTCAAACCTGCATTGACACTCTCAATGGAATCTCTCCATTGATTCTTGAAGATGTACTTTCTATAACCCTAATTCTTCTTGAGGATTAGCAGAGCATATGGATTCAGCATCAGGGACTGGTTTTCGGTCAACAGTCTTGTGGCTCTCTGGTTGCTAGTGACAATGGGAGCTTATCTTCCTTGCTGTCTTTCACTTTCAGTCTGGCTGAGGACCGCTGCCCTTACTGATTTAATCATGCAGACACCACTTCAGTCACTTTCTATGTTTTTGTTAATTGTTGGTTAATTTATTGTTAGATTAAGTTTTATTGCTTTATTGATTGTTAATGTATGATTGTAAATGTATTAGTTATTACATCTTTTTACTTGTGACAGTCAGCTTTCTATTACCTGTCCTACTAAACTTGCTGAACAAACAGGCCCAAGTTTAATGTTACTTGATTATTTTAACCGCTTTTGTAAGTTGCTTTGAGTAAAAGTGTCTGACAAGCAAATGAATGTACCATATATACTCGGGTTAAGTCGGGTCTTGACACCCAAAAAATCAACCATAAAGTCAGACCCCGACTTATATGCTGTAGCAGTAGAGGCGTGTATCCACCCCTTGAACCCTCAGGTACCACTCCAAACGCCAGGTAAAAGTCCAAGACTCTTTTATTTTTCGATAATACAGTGCACAAAGCACCCTCCACTCCACACTACTCATATAAATCAATCACCAATCACAATTACCAATCCTCCTCTCCCAAACACTTCGCCACCCTACCTCCCATCTCAGCTCAGTGTACTGGGCTTTCCCAGAGTCTTTTATACCCCCTGACCCGGAGGTGTTCCTGTTCCATTACCCACAAGTCCTTATTCCTTCCGGGTCAGGGTAGAAGTCCTTTTCTTCAACCTGGAAGTATGTCATCTCTCCTGTTCACGTGACCAGATAGATAGATAGATAGATAGATAGATAGATAGATAGATAGATAGATAGATAGATAGATAGATAGATAGATAGATAGATAGATAGATAGATAGATAGATACTTTATTAATCCCAGGGGGAAATTCACATATTCCAGCAGCAAATAAATATTAAAGTTAAAGAGTAATAAAAAAATGCAGGTAAAAAACAGACAATAACTTGAATAATGTTCAACGTTTACCCCCTCTGGTGGAATTGAAGAGTCGCATAGTTTGGGGGAGGAATGATCTTCTCAGGCAGTCAGTGGAGCAGGACAGTGACAGCAGTCTGTCGCTGAAACTGCTCCTCTGTCTGGAGATGACACTGTTTAATGGATGTAGTGAATTCTCCATAATTGATAGGAGCCTGCTGAGCGCCCTTCGCTCTGCCACAGATGTTAAACTGTCCAGGCTCTACTGCCTAACAATAGAGCCTGCCCTTCCTCACCAGTTTGTCCAGGCGTGAGGCATCCTTCTTCTTAATGCTGCCTACCCAGCACACCACTGTGTAGAAGAGGGCACTCGCCACAACCATCTGATAGAACATCTGCAGCATCTTACTGCAGATGTTGAAGGATGCCAGTCTTCTAAGGAAGTACAGGCGGCTCTGTCCTTTCTTGCACAGAGAATCAGTATTGGCAGTCCAGACCAGGACGTACTTCCAGGTTATAGGGCACATATGAGTCCACGGGCCTCCCGACAGCGACTCCCAGTGGTCCCCAAGGTATCCAGCAGGGCTGTGTATAAAATCTACATAGTCCATAAGGCCCTGTTAGAATTCGGGGCACGTCCATTCTGTCGGGAGAGCTCCTCCTGGCGGCCTGGGGGTGAGGGCCGGAATATGAAGCCGGCAATCCATCACAATGCCCATTCAAAATCTCCTTGCTTCCTCCAATCTCGCAACAGTTTCTCAGACACATCGAATTTTGTTGCAGTAGTGTAGTTACCAATTTCTTTTGCCACTTCAACGATTTTTAATTTAAAATCAGTTTTATATTTTCTTCTGATCGAACGCTCCATCGTAGATAAGGGATGCTCTTACGATAAAGGTGTATGAGGGAGTGAGATACAAAAAACAAAGAAAAGTGCAATCATTGCTATGGAATAGTTCGGGTATTATTGTGTGATCAGGTAGGCACAACACATAGAAAAAAAAAGGCAGTGTGCTCCGTGGTTACTGTCTCAGGTGGGCGTTAGACTTATATGGCTGACATTATAAAATGCCAGAAATTATACGGTAAAATCAAGCACTGACGTATACACGGGGAACTTAAACGCAAGTATATACGGTAAATGTAAATCTTGTAAGACGCCTCTTATTATCTTGTGTAATAAGGACAAAAAAAAGTCACAAAAAGTTTTGAGGATGGCAACCCCATATATCCCCGTCCAAGTGGACGGAAAAAAAATAAGCACATCTTTACAGACAGGAGTCCAAAGCAGAACTGACTAACATGTTAAAAGCTGCTCTATAAATATGGCTGAATGAAGGAAAAGGTGGAGTCTGTGGGGCCGGAATAGGAACTGACATGGCAGGAAAATGGGTTCTGGGTATTGCATATGACATCATCAGAGGGTGCCACAGGGGCTGGACCGGTGGTGATGTCATTGAGAGGCAGGGTCTTTCGGCTGATCTGCAGAGGGACAAAAGGAGAAAGGATCAGATGACAGCTCCACATTTCCATTTGAATGGTTGCGTAAATAGGCAAAACTTTCACTATTAGCCTGAAACCAATCCTCGTGAACTTCGTGACCCCTGCAGTGTGAGCGTGTTACAGTTTGGTACGCTGGTCGCAGAAATTTGGCATGTCAGCATTACATGAAATGCTAGAGAACGTCTTGTGTCCCCAACTAGAAGAAATGGATGTTGTGAGTGCCTGGTTTCAACAGGATGGAGATCCATGCAAGTTTTGCGGGGATGATGTTTCTGGTGAAGCTGATCTTCCTGCACGGCGATGTCAGGTGGCCTACACATTCGCCTGATCTCGCTCCATGCGATTTCTTCTTGTGGGCTATGTCATATCGAAGGTATACACACACGGACCTCAAAATCTTGAAGCCCCTCAAGGACGCCATTCGCGCAAGAAAACACCACTATTCCCCTTAAAATGGCCGAAGGAGTCATGTGAGTGTTCAGAAATTGTCTCGAAGAGTCGCTAATGATGGCCACCACCTTGAAGACATCGTTTTTTAAACACAGTGAAAAAATCTTTTTTGTATACCCTTTTTTTGTGTTGTATTGAAATGTATTTTATCTTGTAACGTTTTGTTTAGAATAAACGTTTGAAATGTGCTACTTCTTTTTGGCTCAACCTGTATGTTTTAACTTTGTCATTATGGGTTATTAGGTGCAGACTGATGGGCCAAAAATGGCAATTCTTTCTATTTGAAAAATTAAATCCACAACACAATAAGGTGTTCAGAAAGTGAAGCTGGCAGTATTTTTCCTGCAGCTTAAAAGATGTCGCTCTTCATAATTACAAATTAGGGTTTGTAAACTCCCCTAGTTAAAGTGTAGTCTCATTTACAGACTATGCTTAAATACAGTGAAATTAACAGAGTTAAATATTTGTAACAAACAGCGAGCAGCTTTGTGGACCCAGCATGTTTAAAGACAAAAAAAAGTGCACCAGCCTCAATGGCTCTATTCTTCCAATGGTTTTATGGACCAAATTGTAGTATAATTGCTGTTATTTGATCTTTAGCAGTAAAAACAGCCTGAAGGATATACTTTGTGGACCATTTCCTCAGATCAAACGAGAAAACGCTGCGTCTTGTGCGGAGCACCTCTTAATGTTGCTCCTTGAATGATTCTGTTACACCAGGACTCATAAAACACCCGGCACAGAGCAGGGAGCTAAAATCGAATACGTGCGAGTGACACTTTGGATTTGCTGTGTATGCTTTCAGGACGTTGTTTTATATTTCTAAAGAATTTCCCAGAAATGTTGGACTGTAAGTATTGACCTGTGGTTTTCTTTTGTTACCAAAAGAGAATTACATTACATAGGGATATTCAGTTGTTTTTTTCTCTATTCGTAAATTTATATGGACATTTTCAGCTGTGGAATTCTGTGTTTAGAGACACCACAATTCTGTATACTAAAGCAAGTAAACTAGTATTACATAGCCTAAAAAAATACAAATAAATAATAATATTCTTCTTCTTCTTCTAATAAATTATTAATTAATTAATTAATTAAATAATAAATAAAATAATAAAATAATTGAAATTGGTATTTCAGTTAGTGTTTATTACCAGATTCTTCACTTTATCTCCTTTATATTGTGACTTGTGTCAGCATTTGGTAATCCAAGAGATGAGATCTTGAGTGCTGTGCTTCAAATATTAACTAATAATTAGCACATCACATTGATTTACGCTTGGAGTGGCTATGCAGATAAATAAATTTGGCAATTAGAACATGTAAGTGGACATCTCCACAGGGTACTTCCTTCAAAAATGTGATGTTTAAGAAATGTTAAAGAGAATAAGCAATACACCCACCACAACTAGAAACTATTGGACTCCATTTTAAATCCACTTGAGCTAGAATCTGGTGTCTGTATAAACTTCTTCAGCCACCAAAAGCCTATGTTGGATTTTTTTTAAGACTATTGGGACAATCTAGACAAGGTCAGGTCGTTCAGCAAAATGAAGCTCACCTGTCCTCTCCACTTAATTGTCTTTAAAGTCCTGCTGTCTACCACACTACTTGGTCACCTGTTCCATATGTTTGTGGTTCTCTGTGTAAAGAAAAACTTCCTAATGTTTGTGTGAAATTTACCCGTAACAAGTTTCCTACTGTGTCCCCTTGTTCTTGATGAACTCATTTTAAAGTCACAGTCTCCATCAACTAGACTAATTCCCTTCATAATTTTAAACACTTCAGTCAGGTCACCTCTTAATCTTCTTTTGCATGAACTGCAAAGGCTCATCTCTTTTAATTTTTCCTCATAATTCAACTCCTGTAGCCCTGGAATCAGCCTAGTCACTCTTCTCTGGACCTTTTCCAGTGCTGCTATGTCCTTTTTGTAGCCTGGAGACAAGAACTGCACACAGGACTCCAGATGATGCCTCACCAGTGTGTTATAAAGCTTCAACAGAACCTTCTTGGACTTGTACTCTACACATCAAGGCACTATATAACCTAACATTCTGTTTGCCTCCTTAATGGCTTCTGAACATGGCCTGAAGACCAAAACTGCACACAGCACTCCAGATGAGGCCTCACCAGTGTGTTAAAAAGCTTCAGCAGAACCTCCTGTGACTTGTACTCCACACAGCATGGCTCTATATAACCTGACATTCTGTTAGACTTCATAATGGCCTCATAGTCCACTATAACTCCTAAACCCTTCTCATTAGGCGGACTTTCAATTTTCAGACCTCCCATTCTTTACATTTACATATTTGGCTGACACGTTTATCCAAGGTGACTTACAACATTTATAATACAATTGGTTCCATTTCTTTTGGATTTCCAATTGGAGCACAGGCAGGTCAGGTGACTTGCTCAGGGTCACACAGTGTCAATGGTGGGATTTGAACCCATAACCTCAGGGTTTGAAGTTCAGAGCCTTAACCACTACATCGCACTGCCTGCCTCCATCATGTATTCAAACCTAACATGTGATGCTTTACATTTAATATCATTAAATTTTATCTGCCACAAAGCTGCCCAGGCTTATATGCTGTCCAAGTTCCTCTGTGATGATTCAACAGATTTGAGATTATCTGCCAATCCACCTAGCTTGGTAAGAGCTTGTTACTTATATTCCTATCCTTACAAATAACAGCGGCCCTAGTGATAAACCCTGCTGGACACCACTCTTAATGTCAGCCAAATCTGATGAGGTTTCGTATACCCTCACTCTCACCCTGGCATTCAATGCATATAAAACTGGGAACAGAGGTGTAGCGATAGGTCAGGCAAGGCAGGTAACTGCCTGGGATCCAAAACCAGTAGAGGACCACCCCAAAAATATCCGTTTATTTAGGTACAATCTCTAAAAAAAATAACATGGTTTACCTAGTCTGAGCTACAGTGTAATATGATTATGTCAAAGACGTAATGCGTAGCACAACCTCGGGGAATTTTAGGACACATTGTCATGGCAACCCATCAATGCCATTGCCAGAATAATGTGGCGCCCACAAGACAAACAAAATTCTGTTATAGAACGACAGTAAAAACAATAATCTTTTTGAGGGAGACTTGAATCACAAAATTATTGTCAAAATTGAATTCCTTAGGTAGCAAAATTCCTTAAATCATGTATAGATTGTCCCTGGTGCTTCAAGAAGGAACAAGAAAAATGTAATATTAAATACTGAAACCAATCATGACATCCATGTGAGTCAACGTATCACCTCTCATTGCCTTTATACATTTGTGTCTGCATTTAGTGAAAGACAAGGGGAAGATGCCCACTTTTACCATATTAAGGTTCGATACTAACTTCAACTTCAAGTTTTGATTTATGTTCTGGATGTTTCCATCTGTAAATGGAATGTCAGTTTATGGATCTTCAGCTGACTCTGTTAATCCGCATTTACAGAATAATCTGTCATTTTTATACCGCTAACAGCACTGAGCTTCATTTTCTTCTAAACGACTGTAATAAAACATCGAGAGTTCATTTGCTTCAAAACAAATACAGGGTGGCGCAGGGAAGGGAGAAATTTTCAATTGATGTTCAATGCACGAATAAAGTTCAAGATCAAAGTTCAAAGTTTATTGTCATGTGCACAGTAAGGAAACATGTTTCCCTGTACAGTGAAATTCTTTCTTTGCTGTCCACATCAAATGCCAAAACCAACGTATAAAGATAAACATACTGTAAATAATAAGTAGCAGAGGCAGCATAAAGAATAAAAACAGAAGTATAAAGTGTAATTGTGCAGGTAGGTGTGTGATGGACAAGTCAAATACAGTTGTGTGAGGTAGATAGGATGAAATGAACCATGGTTCTAAACTCCAGCCAGTTATTTAGGAGTCTAATGGCTTTGGGAAAGAAAGAGTTCTTTAGCCTGGAAGTCCTGCATTTCATACTCCAATACCTCCAGCCTGAAAGTAAAAGTGTGAACAGTTCATGTTGGGGGTGTGTGGGGTCCCTGAGGATCGAGGCAGTTCTCCTGAGGACTCTGCAGTTGTAGATGCTCTGCAGAGAGGGCAGTGGGGTCCTGGTGATCTTCTCAGCAGTCTTTACCAGTCTCTGCAGACGTTTGCGGTCCATAGCAGTAGTGTTGCCGTACCACACGGTGATGCAGCTGGTCAAGATGCTCTCAACAATGCAGCTGTAAAAGTTGCCGAGGATCTTAGTCGACATACCAAATTTCCTCAGCCTCATGCATTATTATGTTTTGAAGAAAACATCATGAAGGTGTTGTCCATTTCTCCATACACATTCTGACAGGCTCTTGTGGAAATTCTGCTCGACGCAACATGTCAAGAGGAATGCCAGCGATTTCCTCCTCAATCTTCCTTTTTTAGTTCAGCAATGGCTGTAGGACGTGTGTGGTGCACTTGACTTTCAAGATGTCCCCACAGAAAAAAATCATAAACAGTGAGATCTGGGGATATCAGAGGCCATGGAATGTCACCGTAGCTTGAAATGACATGACTTCCAAACAATTTTCTAATGTTGCTGTTTTTGAACATCCAAAAATTCTGATTTTTTTCTGGTACAATGAGACATTGTGCATTCACCTCAAAAGCTTCATGGCTTTTCTCTACCCATTAGTTAAAAAATAGAAAGTCACAAAATTAGAAGACCAACTCTTATTGACAGAATGGGGGTAGGATGGCAAAATGTAACAGCAAAGAGCCGAAGCTCGAAGAAGTTTGTTATTTTTAGATGACTCGCACTCTATTAGTTACAACACCTGAGGACCACCAAACAATTGGAGATCCCACCCTATCTGGCTCCATACTAAACTGAAAACAATTAAATGTGATGGACAAATAAAGCGAAAAGGGATATAAAAAAAAAGAAATGAAGGGTGGTGGCCCCAGCGAGACCCTCACACATTGCAGTACGGGGTCCTGCAAACTTAAATGAGTCTGAAAATGTTCTTCTTCTCTTCCAAACTTTGACTCTTTGTTGAATTGCCGTTTTTTTGCATTCTAACTCTGTTCACAATGGTGGAAGGCACAAGTGTGAATTGCAGACACCTCACACACATTTTTTTTTAAATGATAATGCCAATTGAAGAAAATTGTCTGTGAATTATTCAAATTAAAATCAGAGAACCAAAAATCAATTTCCTTTTCGATTTTTAAAAAGAATAATTAATTACTAAGAAGTATTTGACACCAGAAAAAAAAAACCCTAGGATTTACATAAAACTGGAAACACCTAAGGAGTAACATTTGTTTGGAATGGACTTTAACAATGCATTAAAATGTGTAACAGTAGGTTAAGGATAAGAATTTATTCAGAAGATTTGCATTGTACCATACTGCACTTTCTGTGTCTTGAGTTTAAAAATCTGTTCTACCCCATAACTCAAATTAATTCTTATATTAAACATAGTATGAAAAAAAATTCTCAAACAACAAATAATTAAATTCCGAGTTACAGGATTTGTGTAATGTTTATCGGGCCACTCAAACAAAGTTCCAGACCTATGCACATGACAATTGTCATCTTGGCAGACTGGGATAACCATTATGTTATCACTCTGGAGATGAAGCACAAAAAGTAGCACGTGGTCATCTATAAGCCCAATGTATCTCTTCTGGGTCAGGTGTGTTGTCATCTCAAAGACAGACCCATATGCTGTCACACAGTGATGATCCCTGTCTGAAATCACCACGGTTCTGGTGACGATTAGTAGTTGACTGGGATGTAAGCCACCGCTGGTAGACCTGGTGGACATTACATTTTCACATACTTCCCGGACACTAGGCCATTTGGCACGGCTGGAAACTTAAACACCCTTTTCACCAATCATTCATGCAGCCCAATTTTTCACAAACAGAACCAAACACCACTACACCTCGTCGCTGAACAAACCCTGTAGCACATGACACAGCTATTTGTAGGATGGTATTCTTACTATGGTGTCCTCTGTGGGACTTTTCAGTATTTATCACCTCTTACACGGATGACGATTAATTTTTTGTCTGGTGAGCTTTTGGTGCATTTGTTTTTTATACACACACATATGCACTGCTCAAATAAATTAAAGGAACACTTTGAAAACACATCAGATCTCAATGGGAATAAAATCTTGCTGGCTATCTCTACTGATATGGACTGGGTAATGTGTTAGGAACGAAAGGATGGCACATCGTTTGATGGAAATGAAAATGATCAACCTACAGAGGGCTAAATTCAAAGACACCCCAAAAATCAAAGTGAACAAATGATGTGGCAGGCAGGCAGGCTAGTCCATTTTGTCGAAATTTCCTTACAATAACTCCAAATTGTACTCAGTAGATTGTATGGTCCCCACGTGCTTATATGCAAGCCTGACAATGTCCTAATGAGACAACAAATGGTGTCCTGGTGGATCTCCTCCCAGATCTGGACCAGGGCATTACTGAGCTCCAGGACAGTCTGAGGTGCAACCTGGTGGCATCGGATGGACCCAAACATAATGTCCCAGAGGGGTTCTATTGGATTGAGGTCAGGCGAGTGAGCATGGGTGCCAGTCAATGGTATCAATTCCTTCATTCTCCGGGAACTGCCTGCATACTCTTGCCACATGAGGCCGGGCATTGTCGTGCTCAAGGATTAACCCAGGACCCACTGCACCAGCATAGGGTCTGACAATGGGTGCAAGGATTTCATCCCAAAACCTAATGGCAGTCAAGGTGCTGTTGTCTAGCCTGTAGAGGTCTGTACGTCCCTCCATCGATATGCCTCCCCAGATTTACTATCACTAACCCACCACCAAACAGGTCATGCTGAGCGATGTTACAGGCAGCATAACATTCTCCATGGCTTCTCCAGACCCTTTCATGTCTGTCACATGTGCTCCGAGTGAACCTGCTCTCATCTGTGAAAAGCACAAGGCGCCAGTGGTGGACCTGCCAATTCTGGTATTCTATGGCAAATGCAAATCAAGCTCCACAGTGCTGGGTGGGCAGTGAGCACAGGGCCCACTAGAGGACATGGAGTCTCAGGCCACCCTTTGTTTCTGATCGATTGGTCAAAGACATTCACACCAGTGGCCTGCCTACTGGAGGTCATTCTGTAGGCTCTGACAGTGCTCATCCTGTTCCTCCTTGCCCAAAGGAGCACATAGCGGTGGGTCCTGATGATGGGTTAAGGACCTTCTACGGCCGTGTCCAGCTCTCCTAGAATAACTGCCTGTCTCCTGGAATCTCCTCCATGCCCTTGAGACTGTGCTGGGAGAAACAGCAAACCTTCTGGTAATGACAGGCACGTATTGATGTGCTATCCTGGAGAAGTTGGTTTACCTGTGCCAGCTCTGTAGGGTCCGGGTATCACCTCATACTACCAGTAGTGACACTGACCGTAGCCAAATGCAAAATGAGTGAAAAAATAGATGAAGAGGGAAAAATGTCAGTGGCCTCCACCTGTTAAACCATTCATTCCTGTTTTGGGGGTCGTCTCATTGTTGCCCTTCTAGTGCACCAAAGCAGCTGAAACTGATGAACAAGCCCCTCTGCTACTCAACTGACCAGATCAATAGCCTACAAGTTTCATTGACTTGATGCTATACTCTCATTAAAAAGCGTTCCTTTAATTTTTTTGAGCAGTATACTGTATAGTAGTGCTGGGCAGTGATTAAAATTTTGAATCGTAATTAATTACAGACAATCACAATAATCACAATGTTATGTGCAGAATTCAATAATGAACTCCAAAGTAGTGTATTGCGTGTATTTGGTTTGCAAACAATTTAAACAAACGTATTCCCTTTACATAGTTGCAGTTAAAATATTTCTGGTAAATCTCAACTTAAACTTTAATGCAATCAAATCAAATATAAAACCAAAGCTATTTGCCACTGCCAGGGCATTATCGTTTTATATAGTTTGCTACCCTCAGAGTCTAGAGCCATGATCACAACATTATAACAGGTACCTTCCGAGCGACAGCAAGTTAACATTTCTAAATCTGTTTTCTTTTTTATCTGAACAGATACCAGAAGAAACATTTTCTTTTATCAGGGAGTAGCATAAACAGTCGTATGTTCAGTAGCAACTCTTTGAGGGATGAATATTTTTACAAAAAACTCAGTTTTCTAAAAAGTGCACAAAGCAATGGTTTCACACATAAATCAACATAAAACGTCTGTTGCTGCCTGTTGTGCCAGCTGTTGGCGCCTGTTTGTAGCAGCAGCAGCTCGACAGCCAGCAGATATGTACAGTGGGCTGGCTGCCTGGCTGTCTTTGTGAGACAGGTGCGTGGGGATGGCAGTAGCAGTGAGACACAATATGGTTTGTACCTCCTGTCATTGTAAGTGTCTGTCCTCCCAGGCGAACGTTGCCATAGGGGCATCAGCAACACAAACGTGTTCAGCACCACGATCAGCTGATGCCGATACCGCACCTTTGTTTTCGACCTAGATCTCCAGATCACTTACATCAAAATCGGAGTTTGACAAATCAGAGCCCGATTCAGCGATAATACGAAAAAATTTTTGCCTTGAGCATTCACTTTGGTATCTCTCCACATGCCATTTTAAAAGCTGTTTGCTCTTCGCTACTCACGCACGCGCAGGGAATCAAGGTCAAATCAACAAAGTTAACTTTCCTTCTAACAAAAGCGAATCAAAAAGCTCTGTAACAAGAAGGTCACTGATCTCTATCGATCGCTAGCAAGACTGAGGCTTTCAAAATAATAATAATAATAATAAGAAGAAGAAGAAGAAGAATAACAAAAACTGCAGTAACGCGCAATAAAATAATTGTCTGCGTTAATTAATTAATGTGTTAACGCAACAATAACACATTAACTTGTCCAGCCCTAATATATATAACTAGTCATTTAGCCCGTTACAATAACAGGCACTAGAACAGTAGTGCATAAACATTAGTAGGAACAGTCTATATTAAATGGCAAGGGACTTTGACCTCATTCTTTTTGATGGTCGTATTTTTCTTTCTTTCAGCCTTTCTTTTGTTGATGTTTACTTGCTGAGCTGACTGTTCTTCGTGGGCTGCCGCCGTGTATTGTGTGTCTTTAATTTTCTGTGACAGTAATACTGTCTTGTACGTCCGTAATATACCTTTAATTTTCTCTGGCGGTAATACAGGCGTGCGCGTCGGTAATATGCCTTTAATCTCCTCTGACAGTAATACTGGCTTGTATGTGGCCGTAATATGCGTCACTGTATTGTGTACCTTTAATTTCCTCTCGCAGTAATACTGATTTGTATTTCCGTAAAACGCCTCTAACTTTCTCTGACAGTAATATCGCGCATCGCACCGTGCCCCGCGCATGCGCACTTCACCAGAAGCCCCGCGCATGCTCACTTCACCAGAAGACACACACACACGGACACCTGGACGCACAAAGGGATTTTATTAAAGAGGACAAAATGAACACATTTGAACCTGGCAACCCATTGGGAAATGGCCTCACATTATGGAGCCCAGAGTTGGCATCCCAGATTCCCCCTGCATGGTACTGGCACTGTGTCTGCCTGGTTTTCCACCGAGTGCTCCAGTTTCCTCTCCCTGTCCATAAACATGCAGGTTACGTGCATTGGTGATACTAAAGTGGCCTCGTGTGTGTGCTTGGTGTGTGTGTGGGTGTGTGTGTGTTTCACCCTGCCCCGGATTTGTTCCTGCTTTATGTGCCCTGTGATGGCTGGGATTGGCTCCAACAGACCCTCGTGATCCTGTGTTAGCATATAGCAGGTTGGAAAATGACTGACTGACTGACAATTTATTTAAATCTTTTTACTTAATCTTATGCATCTAAAGAATTTCAATTGTATAATTTAGAGGAAAAAAAAACATTTTAAGATTACCCATTGTACTTTAATGGATATGTGTCATACAATTGCAACATATTTCTTAAAATACAGAAACAGTAATAAAATGAACACATTTGAACCCGGCGGCACAGTGGCCTCACATTATGGAGACCAGGGCTGGCATTCCAGGTTTCCTCCCCCTGCCTGGAGTTGGCACCATCTCTGCCTGGTTTTCCACCGAGTGCTCCAGTTTCCTCCCACTGTCCATAAACATGCAGGTTACGTGCATTGTGATACTAAAGTGGCCCGAGTGTGTGTATGTGTGTGTGTGTGTGTTCGCCCTGTGATGGACTGGCACTGTCCTATCCAGGGTTTGCTCCGGCCATGCACCCTCTGCTGGCTGGGATTGGCTCCAGCATCCAACCAGACCCTGTTCAGGACTTAGTGGGTTAGAAAATGACTGACATTTAATTCTTTTAAAGGAAATGAAAACAAATCACATTAAGTTCAATCTGTCTTTCCAGCATATTATGCTTTATATGCCTGTTTTTCCTTAACTTTAGAATCTAAATCATTTCAGTTGTAAAAATCAGTAGAATAAAACTCGATTTTAAGATTATTTGACTGTTTGATGAAAATTTCTCATGCAATTGAAATGTTTACATTTTTAAAATTGCACCCAAGTATTTTACTCCGTGTACCTACTCATGTCTGGGATGCAACTCCACAAAGATGATGGCCAAGTGCAGGACTGAAACCCAGCAGTGCTAACCTTAGTGCCAATGTGCCACCCACACACACACACACACACACACACACACAAATAAATATTAATAAAACATAAAGCATGCTGCAGTACATATATGAAATATATACTATACAATAAATTATATTCTTTCCAATATAGTACATTAAAGAGGATGCTTAATTTGCTGAGACTAGCGAGTTTGAATCAGAACAGCTATGACATATTATATGAAGAAAAATAAGATTAATGCAAGAGTAATGCCATCGAAAAATGTCCCACATGCTGCTGCTGTTCCTATCCACAGGCATAAACACTCGATATTCTACCTTCAGTGCTCGGTTTGTCAGATCCCAAGGGAGGACACAAGGCTGGCCACCAATCATGTATTGGTCACTAGGTGTCAGTTCGTTAACCTCTGACCTCCCCATGGGGGCTCAGTAGTAGATGCTGCATCCTTGCAATAATTAAGCCAGAATAACACAAATCCCCCCCCCCCCCCCCCACTCTCAACTGACACCCCACCCTACCCCCAGAGCTGTATACCTTACTATACAAGTTTGTCATCAGTTGCATAGGCAAATACATTAGGACATTTAAGTGACAGTCCTGACTATCTAACTAACTGTTCTATAAAAGTGAATAAATCACCCTTTAAAAGAATAATAAAATATCTACTGTAATATTTTATGGAAACTTTGTTAAGAGTCCTAATATATTTCCAGTGAGAGGATGACGTTTTCCTCCAAATATTCTTCATCTGTTGACCCTGTCATGATCATACAAGTTTGGGGGCAGCAAGGACTCATATTCAGTATATAATGGAGAACATTCAATAGGATTGTAGTAAGAGCAGGTGCCACTAGGGGACGCTCTAACCTTTTCTGTTTAACACACTCTTCCAAAATAAAGGTGTTAAAGTGATTCTTCACCACGATGCCATGGAGGAACCCTTTTGGGCTGTCAAATGAATCACATCCACATGAATTTTCCAGAAAGAATTTTAATGTATTTAGGTTTGTAACGGGTTGCATAAATAGCCATGAGTAGAGAGATAACAGATGCCAAAAGAGCAATGGGGTCATGGTTTGAAAAGGCTGCATACAGTAGCACAAGTTAAGTTCAAGTTGTCTTGATCTGTGAATATCCTGCTAGTTTTGTGTTTTGTCCAAATATTAGGAACCTTTCCAAAGCTCAAAGAACCAATTTCATATTCAAAGAACCCTTCATAGAATAAAATGGAAAGGAATGGATTTACATGGAACTGCACAGCCCAACAAGCTGTCCTTACAGAACAAGTAGAAGGCGTAACACGCCAGTTATTCAGACATGACTGCAGGGGACCCCAGAAGTGCTTATTGGCAATTATTCAAAGGGTCCTTCCAGCTTGAGAGAAAAGGGGGGATTAGAGTCAGGGATGCCGGTGATGGCTAGAACTCAGACAGACCTGCTGAAAAAGGTAAATGAGTACCCCACAGGTGTTGAGGGGCACTCGTCTGTGTACAATGACCCCTCTGTATTTTTATTTGTGTTTATTACTTGGGCAATTGGGTGTGTGGACCCACCTTCATATTTTATAACAGTACTACCATCTGTATAGTCCTTCTAGGAATCTACGGTTCTGTTTGATTATGAGGACATCTTGGGATTGAAAATTTGAATCTCACTTTACTATTACCAAAGACTTTTCGTAGAAAGTGCAGGTAGCTAGAGGATATGGTGGATTCAGAAAGTATTTTGGCCTCTTCACTTTCTGCACACTTCATTGCATTGAAGATTTATTTTAAATCAAAAGTTTGTCATTTTTACCCATCAGGGTCTGAATACTTTCTGAATCCACTGGAGATAGATAGATAGATAGATAGATAGATAGATAGATAGATAGATAGATAGATAGATAGATAGATAGATAGATAGATAGATAGATAGATAGATAGATAGATATGAAATGTACTATATAATAGATAGATAGATAGATAGATAGATAGATAGATAGATAGATAGATAGATATGAAATGTACTATATAATAGATAGATAGATAGATAGATAGATAGATAGATAGATAGATAGATAGATAGATAGATATGAAATGTACTATATAATAGATAGATAGATAGATAGATAGATAGATAGATAGATAGATAGATAGATAGATAGATAGATAGATAGATAGATAGATAGATAGATAGATATGAAATGTACTATATAATAGATAGATAGATAGATAGATAGATAGATAGATAGATAGATAGATAGATAGATAGATAGATAGATAGATAGATAGATAGATAGATAGATAGATAGATAGATCCCTAGTAGTGTTTCTTGACACACTTGTGCTGAATAATCTGTTGCTTGGAAGTACTCGTGCTAGTGTGTCAAAAAGGGGATGTGCAGCATTGTTCATAATGGCCATCAGTTTTGTCTTAATTCTCTACTCCACTACTAATTCCTGTGCATCCAGACTGCATCCCACAACTGAGTCTGTCCTTCTTAACAGCCATATTACCTGCACCTCAGAACAGGTTATCCACCTGAAGCTAAGCATTTCGGGCCCAACCAGTTCCTGGACTGGAGGCCATCTAGCAAAAAGATTGGGTTACTGCTAGAAGAGGTGTCGGTGAGGCCATCAGGCATCTGCTGGTGGATCCCAATGCCTCAGTACAGTGACGAAGACAGTGTGCTGTAAAAATTGACAGCAGCCTTTGGATAAGATGTAAAACTGAGGCCCGGCTCTTTTTCATCATAAAAGATCTCTGAGCATCTTTCCAAAAGAGTGAGCTGTCTCTCAAAGTCCTGATCATTCTAGCCCCCTAATCATCTCTCAGCCTTTCACCACCTCATAGCTAATGTGTGGTGAGCGTACTGGCTCAAAAATGACTGCTGTTGTATCGTCCAAGTGGATACTACAAACTGGTGGAGGTTGACGTGGTTCCCCACTGTCTACATAAAATGCTCTTCAAGTAGGTTAGAAAAGCACTATATAATGTAATCTATTATTATTATTATTATTATTATTATTAATAATAATCAGCTTATTGATTCAGTGGGCTTCTTTTAAAGTGTTGTCAACAGCCTAGCACACTACAGTGAAGAAAATGTATGTACAGAAAGAGAGATGGAAATGGAAGTACAGGAGAAATGAAAGTAAGGGATGCCAAAGTGGAGGTGGTTGGATGAAGTAAAAGAAGATCTGAAAGAAAAAGGGCTTGAACGGGTGCAGAACTGAGACGTAAGGAAAAGGTTGATCAAGTACATCAACCCCATATAGAAGGGAGAAACAATGAAGTAGAAGAAGAAAGTATAATTAGGTATTCAGTTTACCAACAGTAATTCTAAGTGCAGATTTCATCCCTCAGGAGTAAAAGTTCTACTTTTCTACTGTAATAAGACACAGCCAATGTTAGTGATCCCTGTATATAAAGAAAGACTTTTTAATAGAATTGAGTTTGTCTCTGTGGTGGGTTGGCACCCTGCCCAGGATTGGTTCCCTGCCTTGTGCCCTGTGTTGGCTGGGATTGGCTCCAGCAGACCCCCGTGACCCTGTGTTCGGATTCAGCGGGTTGGACAATGGATGGATGGATGGAGTTTGTCTCGTTCTGAAATGAGCTTTCTTCAGACTGCCTGAAGATGGCATTGGAGACAATTATGACATCTGCAAGCTGGAAGGGGCGGGTCCAGGATGGCAGAAACCAGAAGTGATGTCAGAGATGGAAGATCTGTCAGTCAAACTTTCGGCAGGGGGGAGAAGTGAGAAAGGTATAATACAACAGCGCCACCCTCTGGCTTGGAGTATAACAGTTAGTAAATGAGCCCTGAGGTTGTCTTCCACACACACATATGTATCATACTATGCACTTGAGAAATATTAATTTATGCTGAATATTTGGCTCTTACCTTTATCTAGAGTGGTGTAAAGTATCAGGATACATAGCACTAGTTGACAGGAGCAGAGGTGGGTTCAGTGAATTGCTGAGGGTCATACATTGATGTGCAGGCAGGAACTGAACCAGCAGCCTTGTATTTTAAGACTTCTGTAGGATGAAAAAATTGAATATACTTACCAGAGTAACCCTTAAGACTTTATTTGAAATGCTGCACCTTGTCGATCATCCCAGGACAGTTTGTAGTTCTTGCTTTTTTTTCAGAGCAAGATATGCAGAAATACAAATCACCCCTTACATTTATTCCCACTGGCGCATGACATTGTTTCATTTCAACGTCCCTTGATTTACATTTTACGGTTTTACACCGTGGTGTAACATTTTACTTGCTTTTCAAATTGCTTCTGTTCGTTGCCTGGAGGATGAGAGCGCTGAGTCAACAAAAAAAAAGAAAAAAAAACCTCACATTATTCTTCTTTCATCTCAGTGTCTCCTGTCTTGTATTTATAATTTATGCTCTTTTTTACCTGTGTGTACTATAACATTTTACAGTTTTCATTATTCATTTCCATTTTCTGTTTTTGTTACTTTTGTAAACAGTCTTTTTACAATATTTTTGAGGGTATTTTTCCCATTAAAATGCTTTTCTAAATTACCAAACTTCATCAATTGTATCTAATTGTATCTATGTGCCATAATCTATGTATATACTGTAAATGCCAAATACACTGACTCACTCATCACGAAATTTCCCAAATCCTGAGGACTTGAGACTTGAAATTTGGAATGTAGGTTACCCTTGGCTCATAGGTGCTCGCTAAGAAACGGTTTTAAAAATTTCGTGGTCTCTAGCACAGTCTGTGTGTCTGTCTGTCCGCTTTTCACAAGAGAATTACTTAACGGATTTAGATCTTGTTGTTTTCTGTAATTTGCTTGAACTTTCCGGTTAATTTTGTGACTTCTTTCATTGTGCTAAGTACCAGAGTTCGCTTGTGGTGCCGATGTATTTATGCAAATCCAAGAGAGTGGCTGTGGGCCAAGAGCAGGGGGTTGGGGCCTTCCTCATTTACTCGCCAGCTTCTGTTCGAGTTAGTCTACCTCTCTTCACGTGTTGGAGTGCACCTTGCCTCCGCTTAGCTAGCGGTACCTGTTTGTTCAGCAGACTATAGATTGTTAAGGAGTAACGTTTGACGTCTTTGAGAGAAAGATCAGAGCTACGTGTGTTTTAGATGGTAGCTGCTGATTACCAGAGATATCACGGCCATGTGCTTTTCTCCCCACGTGGGGAATGCTTTCCCGTCAGAGCTGAACACAATCAGACATAGTGCCAATGTCTATTGATTTTTAAAGTTTCTCCTGTTTCATTACTATGTGGGTGAAGCCACGGGGTACAGTTAGTATATACATTGTAGAAAACCAGGCCCCGGGCACAGACAGACAGACACCGTATGTCCTACACACACACGTTTATTTTCCACAATAACCTGCACACAACACAGTGCCTCCAGCACTAATACTCAGTCCTTCTCTTTCTCTTTCACCACCACTCCTCCACAGCTTTGTCCTCCTTCCACCCGACTCTGGCTCCCAAATGGAGTGAGACGGCCTCCTTTATAGAGCACCCAGAAGTGCTCCAGGTGTGCCTTGATTAACATCCGGCAGCACTTCTGGGTGTGGCAGAAGTGCTGCACCGGAAAACCGCTCCTCTTCTGGCAGCACTCCCGGTTGTGGTGGAAGTGCTGCATGTCCAAACTCTGGAGCTGTCCAGGCGCCCCCTGGCGGCGGCCATGGATCTGTACTGGGCTGAGCCTCCCAGCCTCAATTCCATGGCCCCGATGTAAGCCAAGGGTGCTGCCCTCTTGTGTCCTGGGGAAGGTACTCCGGATAGTATGCCCATTCCCCCGGTCTCCTCCTGGAAAAGGCGTCCCGTCCGGGCAGGATCCCCGGGCGTCCATCACAACATATAATTCAATGTCTGTCTGTCTATCTGCATGTATGTCTGTTCGCTTTTCACGAGAGAACTACTTAACGGATTTAGATTGTGGTTTTTTTTTCTATAATTTGCTTGAATATTCCGGTTGATTTTGTGACTTCTCTTGTTGTGCTAAGTATTTCGTTTGTTGTACCGATTTATATGCGCGAATAATTGTGGGCCGAGGGGAAGGGAGCGGGACCCTCCTCACTTACTCACCAGCCTCCATTCGAGTCGGTCTACCTCTCACCACAAATTGCAGCGCACCTTGCCTCCGCTTAGCTAGCAGTACCTGTTTGTTCAACAGATATTATCATCTACAGATTGTTAAGGAGTAACGTTTGATGTTTTTGAGAGAGAGATCACAGCTCCATGTGTTTTAGTGGGCAGCTGCTGATTGCCAGAGATATCACGGCCATGTGGTTTTCTCCCCACATGGGGAACACTGTCCTGTCAGAGCTGAACACAATCAGATATAGTGCCAACGTCTATTGATTTATAAAGATTCTCCTGTTTCATTACTGTGTGGGCACAGCCATGGGGTACAGCTAGTGTAATATAATATTCAAATTTTAATTCATAGTTAACATAGACTCACTCTACTTTCACTACAATGTCTCTCCATTTGAGCAAAGTCTTGGTGGAACGTCTCCCAATGTTCATCAGGGTTCGCTCCCAATTTCTCATGGGAAAGAAAATCCAAATAAGAGTGTAAGAAATGAAATGTTAAAGACACCTTTCACCCAAGTGCTAGATTGGAAGAGTGAAGCTCCTCAACTAGTTCCTCATAGCTTCCCGCCTTTGCATTCCCAGGTAAATCGGAGCAGACACTTTGTTTTTTGGAAGGCTGTGTGTTCTTTAACTATTTGCTTACTACAAAAGCAACAATTTATTTCTTGTGTAGCCCAAAATTACACAAGGAATTCCTCAATGGGGACTTGTTTTTTCAATTCCCCCCCAACAAAAAAAAACCTTTGTAGGGAAGGCACGCTTAATAAGTGTTAATCTTTAAATATTATTATCAAATAGCTAGTGCCATAAATGAAAGCACTGTCTGAAGGCTGCTTCCCTCTTTTAATCAATCAGTTCAAACTCGTTCTTTAAAGACATTGTACAGACAAGTATTGCAAAATACTGAATATTACAAATACACTGCAGCAACGTAAAGCAAGTTTTAGAAACCAAATGCAGTAACAGCAACAATTTATCTCTTGTATAGCCCAAAAATTGCACAAGAAATGCCTCAATGAGTGTTAACAGACCCTGTTGTATGACAACCCCCCAGACATAACTCCCTAAGAAGATAAGAACCCCCCCCAAAAAAAAATCAAAAATCTGTAGGGAAAAAAATGGAAGAAATCTTGGGAAAGACAATTCAGGTAGTTTGGGCATGCAAATGTCAAAAATATGATACATGAAATAGAACACAACCTTCAAGAAGAATGTGAGTGAGATATTGAGACAGCTTAGCTATTAGCTAAAGAAACAGGTTTGATGGACGAAATGTCCTCCTCTCGTTTGTGAAATTTCTTATGTTGTTCTTATGTTCTCATGTAAGTAATCATCTTCACAGAGCCAATCTATCATGGCCACCTCAGAAATACAATACAACAGTACAAATGACTTTATTTTTGCGCAGCGTGCTGTGAAAACTCTCAAGGCAAAATGCAATACTAGATTATACAGGGAGATTCACTTGAAAAAGCCCCTGAATATTCTGTAATATCTCTCGCTAGGATGAAGCAATCTGAACTAAACAACCTGCAATGTGCTCCTTAGTATATGGAGCTTCGAACAAGCTGGGATGCCCCTGCGTCTGAGCGATGAGGTAGGTGCCAGACAGCCGTTGCGACGTTTAACCTCCGTTTGCAACTTCTGGGTACACCCACTTAGTCACTTGACTTCTCATCAGGATGGTGGTGTACGGTATTGAGCAGCACGTCTTCATGGTGCTAACCTATTGGGTCACCAATTCGTTTAAGCAATGTTAGAATCAACTGGATGATCATGACTTAACGGAAGGTTACTTCCAGCAAGACGGAGCAACGTGTCATACATCAGCAAGGAGCATGGCAGAAATTGAGTCCTTCTTTGGCAACAGGGTAATTTCAAAGGGGCTTCGGCCACCATGGTCACTGGATCTGACATCACCAGACTTCTTCCTTTGGGGCCTGCTCAGAGGAAATGTCTATCGGAACAAGCCTCGCACTGTGGAAGATTTGAAGGAAAACATCCAACACAAAATTGCTGCTATTCACCCCAAGACACTTGCTGATACGTTCAGGAACATGGAGCGCTGCATCGAAATGTGTCTGGCAGAAAACCGAAACCACTTCCAGCATTGCATGTAATGCAATCGATTACACATACGTCAAGGTATAAAGTGTATTTTTTTGGTGCAGATAGCTTTATCCTAATGGGAGTTACAACAGAATATCTGGGGCTTCTTTCAAGTGAAACTCCCTGTACTATACACTAAACAGAGAACTATCTCCTCTTGTTTGTCAAATTTCTTGTGTTTTTAAGTAGATGGGCCCCCATTACCCACTGTAAAAAACATCATGCAATATAGTTGTGAAAATTTAGGATTAGTGTCCCTCCTATGCTGTTCCTCAGTATACCCATATGTGTTATCCTTCCTTGCACGGTCTTTCCTATCTCAATTCCATTTTGACTGAGCAACCACAGCAAAACTGGCCAATCTGAGCAAACCCATACCAACCAATCAGATTTCTTGCAGGTTTCAGACACCCACAATGGCATTAGCATTTTATTATAAAAAGAGATGATATGCCTGCCATTAATGAATAATGAACTAGTGGAACAATTAAAGGGAACATTGAGCAGGTTGGGTAACTGGCAGTTCTTAACTGGTCCTTTGTTAGTGTATGCGTGTTGTGACCACTGCCGCAGGGGGATGAGGCCGCTCTTCAGAAACTCCGCATTTCAATGGGAATCAGACACACTCTTACACCTCCTCTTTGAGGGTTCAGCTGCAGGCTTGCTGGCTCACATCGCACCGGGCTTTGAACTTTTAAAAGTCACTCTTTCCTGTCCTTTCTTCCCACAGACTCCCTCTGCTCCAGTAGCTGCTTCCGAGCCACTCTGCTCCCTTAAAAAGGAAGACTTTGTATTCTTTTGACCAGGAGTCAGGGTCAAGGCATCATGTTTTGACAGCTGTTCCCAGAGTGGCCGGACTGCTTCTGAAAGAGTCTTGTGTTAGTATCTGCCAGAACTTCAGTGAAGCTTCTACTCCTTGGAAACCCTTCTGTGCTTTCCTATGCAACCTGGTGACCCAAGCTTGACAGTGTGTAAGAAAGGCACCTGGCCATGGACTCACACCATATCCAGGGCTGGTCTATAAATAAAAACCTTGACTTGTATGTATAGTATGTAGTTTCCTGATGAAAAAGCTGTATGGAATAAAACCTGTAATACCGAAAGTTATGTCAAACAATGAAACACATAGAGAAGCATGGTGGTGAAATACACCCCGTGATGGACTGGCGCTCCCGTTCAAGGATTGTTCCTGCCATGCACTTGATGCTTGCTGGGATGGACTTCAGTTTAACCACAGCCCTGCTCTTGATGAAGCAGCTTTGGAAGATGTATGGATGGATTGAGAAAAGAACCTGAGTTGGTCATTACATCCAAACTTTCTGAAGCACTCTACATGTAAGGCATGGATGGGTTCACATATAAGATTTAGCCGTGTACTTGATACCCTTGTGAAAGGAGCCTTTCGCGTCTTCCTCTCGGGTCATTTGACAGTTAAAAGAAGTCAGGGGTCAGCTTTTGAGTCAGCACTGGTGAGCAGAGTAAGGTCCTTGGTTAGAATGCTTCTTTCAGATTGTCAAGTTTATAATTAGAGAGTTTTCTCCAGGCTATTGGCAAAATCATTTTTTCTTCATGCCAAATATACTGTGCTTGCCAGTGACCTTCTCGATTAAGATTTTCTTGGAAATTTGCCATACGGCAGGCTTAGGCAAAAAATTTTTTTCCAGCTCCACATGATGCTTTGTGAGGCAAGCGTGACATCACAGAGCTGTAGCAGCCAATGGTGGATTAGACATCCCACCAAGGTTACTGTATAATGCCGATCCTAGTAGTGGGCTAAAAATAAGTGGAATACATTAAAAACACAACACATGCAAGCAGAAGGAAACTGGAAATGTGTTGGTATATTCATGCTGTAACCACTAGGGGACCATGCAGCAATCCCAAACCCCAGATACAACTGCACAGACAAATGTCACAATATAATAAAAGGATTTCTCAATTCTCAACTCCTCCGGGCAAGCTTTGTCCTTAACCCTAACCCTAACCTGACTCTGACTCCCCCGGCTGAGATCGGACAAATTTATTTATTTATTTATAAAGCACTTTATAAACAACATCAGGGCTGACCAAAGTCCTGTACAATAAAACATAACCAAAAGGATAAATGAGACAGAAACACATAAGAGCAGAAGAATTTCATAATAAAAAAATTGTTCACAGATAGTCAACTAAGGTCCCAGTCAACATCTCACACTGGGTTAAAGGGCAGGGATTAAAAGTGTGTTTTTTAAATAAGATTTAAAAACAGCAACTGAAGGAGCCTGCCTAACGTGCAATGACAAATCATTCCAGAGTATTGGTACTGCAACTGAAAAAGCCCAATCACCTCTGAGTTTGCATTGTGTCTTAGGAACAAGTAAAAGCATCTGGTCCTGACCTAAGAGCGAGAAGGTACATATGGGGGCAGCAGTTCTGACAGATAAAATGAGGCGCAACCATTAAAGGACTTAAAAACAAATGCAAGAATCATAAAAAAGATTCGAAAATGAACTGGAAGCCAGTGAAGAGATGCCAAAATCGGGGTAACGTGCTCATGCTTGCTTGTACCAGTTAAAAATTGAGCAGCAGCATTTTACACCAGCTGTAGGCGAGCAATGGAGGCCTGGCTAATATTCCAGAAAGATGTGCATTGCAGTAATCTAGAGGAGAGGTTATAAAAGCAGGTATCGCTGTTTCAGGGTTGCGTTTAGACAAGACAGGCTTGATTTTGGAGCAGGATTTTACCACTGCGTTCACATGGCTATCAAGTTTTAAAGTAGAATCCATTTTCACACCTAAATTTGTGATTATGGATTTCTCATATTGAGCCACAGTGAAAAGGTCGATGCTGGGGGTCCCGCTGGTGCCATTGGATCTAAACAACTTCTATCTAAGACCCGGGAGTACTTCTGGTGCTAAGGCATAGCCCACTGGAAGCACTACTGGCTCAAACGGAAGTCTCAGAAAGTAAGGACTATGAATCCCAGCAGCTCCCCCTGACGGCTTCCATGGCACCCCACAGGACTACAGATCCCAGAATACCCTGTAGGTGTTTGAGTGGGAACCCTAACCCGGGGATATTGCCATTTGGTGTATTGGGGTGTGAAGGATATCGGCTGGAGCCATTACTTAGCCAGGATGCCTCCAAAGCGAAAAGACAGTTGGAGAGGACTTCCAGGGTTCGCTTCCTTCCCCAAACTGTTATTTGGCAGCCCCCTTGGGCTGCAACAATGCCTCAGATTCCTGCAGGACTCTGTGCGAGTTATTATTTGCCTGCACAGCCCTGTTGGGATCCGTGGATGCCGCAAGGGGGAGCTATGAGAACTGCAGGTGCTGCAGAGCCCTACTTGGTGCCTCAGCCGCCCCTGGGAGCAATTCCAGACCTCCTTAATGAGCCACATGGAGTGCTCCTGGGTGTGGCATAAAAAGAAGCCAGAAGTGAGAGTCGAAGGAGAAGGCGGGTGAGACTCACCTGTGAAGGAGAAAGGCTTTGCTAGAAAGGAAATTCACTTTGCTTGTGACTTTTGGTATCTTCCCAGACTGTCTTAAGACTGCGGTAATTAAACCCCTACTTAAGAAAAATAATCTCGACCCCTCTGCTCTTGAAAATTATAGACCCATCTCTAACCTGCCTTTCTTAAGTAAAATTCTAGAGAAGGCAGTCATTATGCAGTTAAATGAGCACCTCAATAAACATGCTATTCTTGATAAATTTCAGTCAGGTTTTAGAACAAATCACAGCACAGAAACTGCACTCGTTAAAGTAGTAAATGACTTGCGGGTAAATGCAGACAGAGGCCATTTATCTGTTCTCATCCTCTTAGATTTGAGTGCTGCATTTGACACTATTGATCATAATATTCTTAAGAATCGCCTTAGTCAATGGGTGGGCCTCTCTGGCAGTGTCTTAAACTGGTTTGAATCCTACCTGGCAGGGAGAAAATTCTTTGTTAGTTGTGGTAATAATAACTCAAAGACACATGATATTCTATATGGTGTTCCACAAGGCTCTATCCTGGGTCCGCTGCTCTTCTCAATCTACATGCTTCCATTAGGTCAGATTATCTCGGGACATAACGTGAGCTACCACAGCTATGCTGATGACACACAGCTGTATTTATCAATAACACCTGATGACCCCAAATCTCTTGATTCGCTAACACAATGTCTAACCTGTATCTCAGAATGGATGAATAGTAACTTTCTCAAATTAAATAAAGAAAAAACCGAAATCTTAGTGATTGGCAATAATGGATGCAATGAGGCTATTAGAAATAAACTGGATGCATTAGGATTAAAAGTCAAATCGGAGGTAAAAAGCTTAGGGGTAACCGTTGATTGTAATCTGAATTTTAAATCGCATATTAATAAAATCACTAGGACAGCATTTTTTCACCTAAGGAACATAGCAAAAGTTAGACCTCTTATATCATCGAAAGATGCAGAGAAATTAGTTCATGCGTTTGTCTTTAGTCGGCTAGATTACTGTAATGCACTCCTCTCAGGACTACCCAAAAAAGACATCAATCATTTGCAATTAGTGCAGAATGCAGCTGCTAGAATCCTTACCAGGAAAAGAAAATCCGAACACATTTCTCCAGTTTTGATGTCACTACACTGGTTACCTGTGTCATTCAGAATTGACTTTAAAATTCTGCTTATGGTTTATAAAGCTTTAAATAATCTCGCCCCGTCTTATATATCGGAATGTCTGACACCTTATATTCCAAATCGCAACCTCAGATCCTCAACTGAGTGTCTCCTTAGAATTCCAAGAGCAAAACTTAAAAGAAGTGGTGAGGCGGCCTTCTGTTGTTATGCACCTAAAATCTGGAATAGCCTGCCAGTAGGAATTCGCCAGGCTAATACAGTGGAGCACTTTAAAAAACTACTGAAAACACATTACTTTAACATGGCCTTCTCATAACTTCACTGTAATTTAATCCTGACACTCTGTATATCCAATTCATTATAATAACTATTCATTCAAAATTTGTACTAACCCCTACTCTCTCTTCTGTTTCCTTTTCCGGTGTCCTATTGGTGGTGGCTTGTGCCACCACCATCTACCCAAAGCACCATGATGTTCCAACAATGATGGATGGATTAAAAGCCAGAAGTCTGTATAACCATCAGCATCAAGTGACTCCGTGAGAACCCTAACTACAAAGAGGACTATTTCATTTATGTTAGGTAGAATGCCCAAAGGGGACTGGGCGGTCTCGTGGCCTGGAACCCCTACAGATTTTATTTTTTTCTCCAGCCTTCTGGAGTTTTTTTTTGTTTTTTCTGTCCACCCTGGCCATCGGACCTTACTCCTTTTTATGTTAACTAAGGTTGTCTTATTTTAATTTCTTATTTGTCTTTTATTCTTCTTTTCTTCATTATGTAAAGCACTTTGAGCTACTTTTTGTATGAAAATGTGCTATATAAATAAATGTTGTTGTTGTTGTTGTTGTATCAGTCCTTGGAGACTGCTCTGAAAAAGCTGTCCTTCTGTAAAGAAAGGCATTTGTTGGACTAAGCTGGAGGCATTGTCTATTTATGTTCGGTTAGGCCAGCTGCACACGCCCTGATCTTCACAGTGGGAGAAAATGTTCAGCAGTAATCATCTCCCCTGGTCCCTCCATTGTACAGGCATCCAGGCTGGGTAAGGATCCTTGTTCAATCTCGGTCAGGATGCCAGTCCATGTGTCTTAAAGGACTTTTGGTATGGACTTGTATTACATGACCTGCCTGTGTGTAACGTATGAGCCCCTCCTTTTGATAGCCTTACCCAGAGTGCTGTTCAATCGATGCAAACAGGAAGGAGTGAAGAATCCATGTGCTTTATACAATAGATAGATAGATAGATAGATAGATAGATAGATAGATAGATAGATAGATAGATAGATAGATAGATAGATAGATAGATAGATAGATAGATAGATAGAATACAGTTTTATTTTTGTATAGACCAAAATCACACAAGAAGTGCCGCAATGGGCTTTAACAGGCCCTGCCTCTTGACAGCCCCCCAGTTGGGCGTGCAGTGGGTGTCAAAAGAAGGGGGTCAATACAATACAATACACAGAACAGAACAAATCCTCAATAAAAAAATAAAAATTTTTTAGAAGTACGGAGCAGAATTTAACAGTAGATGATATCACATAATAAGATTTAGATCATTTTAGACTCCTGGAGACCTCATCCATCAAGCTGCCTCCCCCATTTGGCCATTCCACGGCTAAAACAGTGTTGAGCCAGCCAATCCGATGAAAGGACCCCTCCTTCTCACGATTCCTGCGATCCTCCATCTGGGATGACTTTACCTTAGGCAGGCAAAACAACTTGACAGGTGGGCCATGGCACCAAGTGCCACATTTGAGTACCGAGAAGAGAAACAGAATAGGTGAGGGTGAGTATCCAATTCTAACTATCATGTTACTTATGTTTTAGTGCTAATGACTAACAACAGAGATGCAGTCTGTACAGTTAATCAGCAGCTCTAGTCAGGATATGCTAAACTGAAGTAGTGAGTCTTCAGCCGGGATTTAAAAGCTGAGACCGAAGGGGCACCTCTTATAGTCGCAGGCAGACCACTCCACAGTTTAGGGGCCCTGTAACTAAAAGCTTGACCTCCCATTGTTATTTTATTAATCCTTGGAATCATAAGCAGACCAGCATCTTGAGATCTTAATGTGCGCTCTGGTTTGTAAGTCATGATAAGTTCAGACAAGTAAGCCAGACCTCAGCCACTTGATGCTTTATATGTTAAAAGAAGGATTTTGAAATCTGCCCTAAACTTAACCGGGAGCCAGTGTAAGGATTTAAGAACTGGAGTTATGTGTTTGTATTTTCTTGTTCTTGTAATAATTCTTGCAGTCGCATTTTGGATTAACTGGAGGCTTTATAAAGAACAGTTTGAACATCCAGTGAACACCGCATTGCAGTAGTCAATCCTACTAGAGATAAATGCATAAATTAATTTCTCAGAATCGTGTTTATTTAGAAAGCGCCTTAATTTCCTAACATTTTTAAGATGGAAGAAAAATGTTTTGGACAACTTTGTAATATGAGCTTTAAATGACATGCTGGAGTCAAAGATAACTCCTAGATTGCGGCCAGATTCATTAAAATTAATTGGGATTCCAACTGACTTAAATGATGACAAAATATTGTTATGATCAATAACAACAATTAACATCTCTGTTTTATCTGTATTTAAAGACAAGTAGTTCTCATTCATCCACTCCTTTAATTCGCTAACACAACTAATTAAAGACAACATCGGAGAAACTTCATCTGATTTAAATGAAAGGTATAACTGGGTGTCATCTGCATACGAGTGAAAATTAACATTATGTTTCCTAATGAGAGATCCCAGTGGAAGCATGTAAAGTGAAAAGAGTAAAGGTCCCAGTACTGAGCCCTGTGGGACACCATATTGAACTTCTGTGTATAATGATGGAGTACTGTCAGCACATTTCTGCACATATTGGAATTGATTTGATAAATAAGAACTAAACCAAGCGAGCACGGTGCCTGTGAGCCCAACATCATTTTCTAGCCTGTGTAGTAAAATAGAATGGTCGATGGTGTCAAATGCCGCACTTAAGTCCAACAACATAATAGATAGATAGATAGATAGATAGATAGATAGATAGATAGATAGATAGATAGATAGATAGATAGATAGATAGATAGATAGATAGATAGATAGATAGATAGATAGATAGATAGATAGATAGATAGATAGATGCAAACAGGAAGGAGTGAAGAATCCACGTACTTTAGTGTTGGTAGCAGTGGCAGTGAAAGCATTGGCAATATAAAAAGGACAAACTGAACTTTTCTGTCTGAGAGAGGTGAGTACCTGCTGTCACATCTGTGAGGGGCTGGCATTACTGAATTCATGCTTCCTGTCTGCCACTGTCGACAAGAAACTTTGCTGTTCTGAAATTTAATTCTGTGCTGCTACACATCTCAGATCACTTTTTTTGTTCAGTCCAGCATAATTGGCAGATGTTTCAGAAGCCATTAGAGACACTTCAGAGACTATGGCACCATTATAATCCACTCAATACTAGCTTAGTGTCCCCTTCCCTGTTGATTTCAATGCATTTCTCTGAACATTTGCACGATTTTCTCAAAGTCAAGGCAAAGCAAATTCAGCGGGGTTCGCTCATCACCGCTCCTGGCTGTAGGCACCAGCCCTCCCTGTGTCCCACATGTTTTGGACGGTCTCACTCTTCTAGGATTTGCAGTTCTTGTTTCTTCCTATTATTGCAATAAAAATGTGCCGAGGAATAAAATGTCTTTCATCTTAATCTTAGTGAAAACTCCTATATTCATCTCCTTTATAGGAAGCCCTTGCTAACGCCTGTCGTCCCTAAAGCCACAGTTTAATTAAAAATAAAATAAATAAATGAACGTGGATTTGCTCTGCACTGTGAAGCATTATGTCAGTTGGCAGTAATGAAAGAAAACAAAGATGGGGGGAACAAGGATTATATCCAAGTGTTGACTCAAATGTAAAGCACCAGCCTGTGAATCCTGGGCTTTTAAGTCAAATGAATGCCTTGAAGGGAAACTTTCCAAGAAGCGGTCGTCACTTAAAGAGGAAATGCTGCTGTTGACTAAATAGAAGCCTCCCCCTCCGCACACCTCCACTGACTTGGCACCAGGGAGTGCCAGACAGAAGTCTTCCCATTTGTGCCCTGGCATCCAAAATGCCATCTGTTTTGGCAGTCGCCTATTGTGCATCAAGCCTAGGAAACATCATGGGACCTGCTGTATGTTGGTGTTTTATATTACCTACCATTGCTAAAGCATTTTCCTGGCTTGCAAAAAAAAAAAAATTAAGAAATTCATTAAGTGTGTTCATTGTCTAAGGCCTTAAGAGTTAGAATTTTTAAGATTACATTTGTTTATGCTGTAGACCCCATAATGTATTGGCAACCACAGAAAGGATCTATGTTTGCTTTTGTTTGTTCAATTCAAATTGGCACATAAAAGACGAGTTCTCCAGTAAATGGTCAAGGACAAGCCTGAATGCCTGCTGCTTGGCCGCTATGTGCTTCTTATTGTATTAGGCTAATGTCAGCCTTCTACTCAAGGTACCCAGTGAATTCCTGCATTGCAGACCTCTTGGAGCTGATATTTGATATTCAAGGACATACAACTTTTAATTAAAAATCATCATACAAAACTTTCCCAGATTCTCGCACAAAGTATTTATAATCCCTTTTAATAAAATTCGATGTCCTAAATGTATCACTTGATTAAAAGTTCCATTACTAAAGACTGTAATAAAAGATACCACATATATGTAAAATGTGCTCTATTTTTAAATATGTTTAATTAAAGAACGATAGGTTTAAATCACCACATGAATTTAAATGAAGATAGATTTAGTGTATTAAATATTGGAAGAACTATGCAGGCCCCAAAGAAGAAAAGAAGAAGAAAATGACACAAGCGAAGCCAGCTAGTTAAAGCTCAGGCAAATAATCGTCTTCAGCAACCTGCTTCTCAAAAAAAAAGACGCTTTCATTGAATTCAGAGATTTTAAAAATGGGATAGACTCAAGCATCTGGTCACCCTGACAGGAAAAAGAGGAAGACAGATTTATAGATAAATAAGAAAGGTACTATATAAATAGATAGATAGATAGATAGATAGATAGATAGATAGATAGATAGATAGATAGATAGATAGATAGATAGATAGATAGATAGATAGATAGATAGATAGTGTGTTCCTGCAAGATATTACATTGAATCCAGATAAATGTTGAGGTACCAACTAGGTTACCCCGTTTAATCAAGCAAACAAAAGCATGCCCAAGTGGCACTTGATGTCGCATATAAATCAAATAAATGATCTTTTCAGCAGTCTCACAATGCATTTCAGGTCTGGATTGGAGCTCTGTCTCTGACAAGCATAAGTTCACAATGAAATGCCACCTTCTGTGAGCACCTTGAATATGTTTAGTCCTCTGTCCAGAAGGGGGCGGAGTCAGTTGCCCTCATTGGGTGTTTTTGGGCTGTGTGGACAGAAAGAGTCGAGTCAAGTCAATTTAATTCATGGAGCACATTTGAAACAACAGACGCTGATCATATATATTCAACGTTGTATATATATATATATATATATATATATATATATATATATATATAGATAGATAGATAGATAGATAGATAGATAGATAGATAGATAGATAGATAGATAGATAGATAGATAGATAGATAGATAGATAGATAGATTAAGTAAATACACCAAAATATCTAAAGTTTTTAAGTTTAAAAACATTACTAATATAAAAGGGCAAACTATTCCAAATCAAGAAAGAGACGATACTTACAACAGCGCCCCTCACATCCTGGGGTGGCATTGCTTATCATGGATGAGCTAGGAGGGTGACCCTCAGACATGCATGCTTGATAATAAATAAAAGAAATATCATACCTCTTTATATATATATATATATATACATATAAAAAAAAACTTGGGATGAGACGAGACCTGTTCAGAGAGACAAGACGTGACCTTAACAGAAAGAGCCGGAAAAAGACAAAATAGAATGTCGTAAAGAATTCAAAAACATTGCTGCAATATACATGCAGAGCAGGTTAGAGATAATGAAGGTAGGAAAATTTGAAAGTCTCAAAAAAATGATAGCAAAGATTGCATTAGCGCAAACAAACGAAAATTATTACTCGGTGAACTAACGGGACAGCAAAAAGAGATCGAATGGTGTTTGAGGATATCTGGGGGAGAAGAGAAACAAGGCAGTGAGACAAAAGGACAGCTGCTGTACAGACTTTTAAATGTTTGAAGCGCCGCATGAAATGCAGAACACGCGGCATGGCAGCAGCAGTAGCAAGCCAGCAGATGATCGAGCAAAGAGGAGGTAAACAAAAAATAAAACTAATTGTTTCCCAGTGTATCACAGTTTAAGAGGGGTTTCAGAGGATTGACCGTGTCTCCTTGGGGTGCGTTCAGCCCCCCTCTTCACAACAGTGTGTAGCACTGGCTGAGAAGGGGGGCAAAGCCCCTAGTATATATATATTTTATATCTTATATATAAATCTGTCTTTCTCCTTGTATTCATACTGCATCTCTGTATCTTTCTGTATACATCTTAAACAGAGCCTTTCACATGAATATATCAGTATATCATCATGGTCTGCTGGATGTGTTTATCCATCATTTCTAGTTTCTTTCAGATCTATCCTTTGTAGTTCTTTTAACATGTGTCTATTATCTAAATGTGAAAAGCACACATACAGTTTTATGGACGCTGAGGAGCTACTGATATTAAAGGTACTACTTAACATTGATAGAGGTACCACTGTTTACACACAAATATGGATAGACAGACATGTTGATTGAAACATAGATGGGTGGATTTCTGAGTGGATGGATGGATGGATGGACAGGCATGTATTATCCTTGTCATTCCTATCGCAACACTGCTAACAATTAAATCAATGTACTATGGTTTCTGTCAAATGATAACATTTTACTTTTATAGGGATTATTTTAAAAAACAATTAAATATTTACAAGGATATTCATACAGTGCAAGGATGCACACTTCTTTTTACTCACCCCAGTTTTTTAACTTTTGCTCTTAATATCTTTTCTCACATTAAAATAAAATGTTTCCAGATTCACTCAGTTTCTTAAATGCCGTCTAAATTAAATGAAATCCCGATTGAGCAATTTCACTCAGACTGAATAACTTGTCCCTTGGAAGGGCCATTTCAAAGATACCAATGCAAAGCCAGCGGTAAGAGCAATGTGCACTCAGACGAGCGCCTTTCACTGCCAGAATGGGCAGAGCCGCTGGGATCCAGCCTTAGGCGCAGGGGACTCTTATGCAGAAGGTCAGTTGAGAGGGGACTTCTTTTGGTTATTTGCTTTATTCCACCTGTGAGAGCATCTGCTCAAATTAAAAATGGTCATTTAGGAGGTAAAAAGGCGAGCAATAATGGAAGAAATGTCTTCCTGTAAGAAATGGGAGTGTGGCAATTAGCATGTCTCAGCTGTTTTCTTTTCTGTCAAGATGATTTTTAATTCTACATGCGCTACCTAAGCACTCTTTCCAAAATATGAATCTAATTATACATTTTTTCATTTTGTTTTAAATAATGCATATGAAATAAATGAATAACAAAGTGAAATGTTAGTTGACTGCACTACAGTTGGTATTTTATATCTATATCTGTTACTAACTTAATCATATATTAAATCTGATTTCTTAAATGATAGTCAAACATAAAAACAGAGCCTCAATGTATTCAAAAAAACATTCAATCAAGTAATGTATTAAATAATATTACTTTTCAAACATACAGTACATGTATTATTTAGATAGATAGATAGATAGATAGATAGATAGATAGATAGATAGATAGATAGATAGATAGATAGATAGATAGATAGATAGATAGATAGATAGTGCCTTTTCTATCTATCTATCTATCTATGATGAGGCAGTGTAAGAGTCAAATGTTTGGGGTGCCAACCGGGCAAACCCCTGTTTAAGACCAACAAAACACAAAAAAAAAACATGAAAAATTCCCTTTAGCTATTGCTCAACAGCACGTTGTAGAGTCTCAATCTACGTGTTGTTGTGGTCTAGTCCGAAATGAGATGCCACCTTCCAGGAACGTTTTCCTTTTATACTGTGTAGACCGGAGTAGGCGTGGCTTCCTTGGCTTTGTTGTGCTCAAGAGGAGATTTCTTGGGGCTGTGACGGAAAAAGGAGAGAAGACCATTAGCAGCAGCCCCATCTCTTGTTCCGGGGTGGTACCTCTTACTTTAGGTGAGCCTGGAAGGTAACCTTCTGGTGCAGATACATGAAAGATAGATATATGTGAAAGGCACTATATGATAGATAGATAGATAGATAGATAGATAGATAGATAGATAGATAGATAGATAGATAGATAGATAGATAGATAGATAGATAGATAGATAGGAAAGGCACTGTATAAGACAGATAGGTAGATAAATAGATATGACAGGCACTATATAATAGATAGATAGATAGATAGATAGATAGATAGATAGATAGATAGATAGATAGATAGATAGATAGATAGATAGATAGATAGATAGATATTCACTATGTAAAATTTAAAAGCTGATAAGCTACAATAATGTAAATTTTTGAAGAAGTATAATAAATTATACAACAAAATTCTAATTAAAGCAATGCTACAAAAAGTGCATAAAACAGAGAGATACCATAAATGTCTGTGCTCAGCAACAAACAAAAAACTGGGTCAGCTTAGCAAAGGTTCCCTAAAGCGCGTGATTATGTATTCATTACATCCTTGAAATGCCGCCTTATGAAATGTGTGTTGCTTGACTCTAATTTGGCTTTCTAATTATAGCAGTCTTACCATCCTATTGACTCATATAGTTTCCCTACCAGAATTGAATTTAAATTAAACACTGATGGCTTTCCAATTTCTGATTAAAATACTTTTTCTAATATATTTCACAAGTGATGTTATGGCTTTGTTCACATGTATCGGTGAATTGTAGATAACTCCTTGCAGGCAGATATATATTTTTATTCTAAATAAATTTTTTGCTGTACTTTCATTTAGAAGCAAACATGTAATTTTAGTTATATAAAAATGAAAAAGCTAAATTTTTACAGGACTAGACTTCCATCATCACCATGAATCAGTATTACATTTCTTCTGTTGTTGACCCTGACGTTTACCGGAAATACACAAGTGCATATTCTCGGTGGAATTTCTTTTGATTAAAATGTCGTTTTTTTTTCGGCCTGAAGATTTATTCAGTAAAAATTTTCACCTGGTAATCTGGTTCTATTGACCTGGATTTATTCTACTGTAGAGTTGTACTGACCATTACAAAGTCATTTTTCAAGTAAAGAAGAGAGAGGTTTTGAGGTAAGGTTGTTATACTCATTCATCACGGCGCTGGCAGCATGTTGTGTGTTGATTAACAAATACAAGTAAGAATTTCATTGGTCTCTCTACGCATGACAAAAATGACCCAATAAACCCTATAATGTAAAATTATCAAACCACAGCTCTCATCTCATCTCCTTTTTTGAAGCTGCCTTTCATAGTGAGAGTCGGCCCAGACCTCCCTTTCCCCCAGATACATATTCCAGCTTTTCCTGTGAAATTCTGAGACATTCCCAAGCCAACTAAGAGATATAATCCCTTGAGTACGCCCTGGGTCTGCCACAGGCTCTCTACCCAGTGGGACATTCCCAGAAGGGCTGTAGGGGGAGCCACCCAAAGGGTATCCTTACTAATATGCCTTAACCACCTCAACTGGTTCATTCAATTTGAAGGTTCTCCTCTGAGCCTCTCCTGAATCTCTGAGCTTCTCACCCGATCACAGAGTTTCAGCTCAGCCACCCTGATAAGAAAACTCATTTCTGCTTCTTGTACTCACAATCTCATTTTTTCGGCCATTACCCACAACTCCTGACATTGACTGGCAAACTGAGAGTTTTGTCTTTAGACTCCACTCCCATTTTACCCTTACAGACAGGTACAGTCTGCTTGTTAATCTCTTCTTCCCCATCACTTGTGAACAACTGAGATACTTGAACTTCTCTATTATGGGCAGTTGTTCCCTCCTCAACCTGGGGAGATCACCCCAGTCTTTTAAATCTCCTAACGTCATTCTTTCAGCTCTTACCCACAGCTCATGACCATGGGTGAGGAAAGGGATATGCATCCACTGATAAACCGAGAGCATTCCAATTTTTTCCAAGAGTTAACCTTGACCTCTGACTTGGAGGTGCTGATCATCATCCCAGCCACATCATACTTGACAGCAAATCACTTGTGTGTGCACCAAAGTTCACTTGGATACGACAAAGTGAACAATATCATTCATGTTTGTCCAACCTGTTAAAAATTATTTACACTGGGTCTCATTGGCATTGCACCAAGAAACAATGTTCTCCACCTGACCCCTCTTCTCTGTCTCACCCCCTTATCAATACACCTCATAAGTGTGGAATCGTCTGAGAATTTCTGCAAGTGACATGTCCTGCTGTTATATTTATAGTCAGAGGTGTACAGAATGAAGAGTAAAGGAGACAGACCTGTTCCTTGTGGTGCCCCACTGTTGATCACATCCATATCAGAAATTAGGGTATATAGTACCTGCCAAATAATACAAAGAGCACACGACAAGTGTAGTATACTGTACTGTATCATGTCTTTGATCTGCTTCTTGCAAGTGAGAGGACATGGTGAATGTCTGCTGATTGGCCAAACAGCCACAAGTGTTTCCTGGTACTGTAGGTGACCACACAAATATCAAATTGTGATCAGACCTGCGATCTACACGCTGTCAAGTAGTCAAACCAGTCGCTGTGATGTAACGTCTGAAGCTTTTCAAGAAGCACTACCGTCTGAGGTTTGATCCCTGCAAGGGGAAACAAAAGTGCGTTCTTTGGCAAGTACTGTATCACAGATCTGCTTCTCGCAACTGAGAGGGCGTGGAAGATGTTTGCAGACCAACCAACCAACCACAAGCATTAAGCTGGTGGTGTGGGTTAGAAGCACGCACTGATACAGCCCACTGCTGCACCCACCACACAACAAACCAACTCAGGATGCAGATTAGGACCTGAGTGCATCCATGCAACGGGTGACAGCTCAGCACCTCACTAGTTCAGATGGAGTGGAACCAGTGTGAGGTTTTTTATGGTGGCTGGAATGTCAATTCTGCCACCAACCTCCAAGTTTTTCCCCTACATGCAGGGCTGGATGCAGATTAATGTCATACCCAGGACAAAGCAATTGCAGGTTCAGGGCCTTGCTCAAGGGCCCAACAGTGCAGAGACCCTTTTGGCATTTATAGGATTCGAACCAGCAACCTTCCAATTGCCAGTGCAGATCCCTAGCCTTAGAGCCACCACTCCATCCGAGCTGGTAGGTGACCGCCCAAATATTCAAATTGTGATATATGCAGTTTGCAGTATGGAAGTGTGTGTGTCTGTCTGTCCGGCCTGGAAGTGCGAGGCTACAGCATGAAGCTCAAAGAAAACGACTCTGGCACCAAAGTGAAATGCAGAGAAAAGAGAAACTTGCTTAGCCAGTAATGCACAACTGATGCGAGCGCATCAGCAAAACGAAACCTCAGAGGAGAGAGAAACTCACTTAGCCGCTGGTAGACAATGGAGGCGAGCATGTCGGCAAAACAAAGCTGCCGAGAAAAGAGAACCTCGCTTAGCCGCTAATGCACAACCGATGCAATTGATTGAAGTCCCAGAATTGATGGTTCCTAGGAGCCTGGGCTTTTTTACAGCACATGCTTACATAGCTAGCATATATATATATATATATATATATATATATATATATATATATATATATATATATATATATATATATATATATATATATATATATATATAATATTCATGGCATTCGTAGTCTGAATCACAATCTGATTGTATGGGTAACGCTTGTGGTTGGTCAGCAAGTCGGCTAACATCCGCCACGGTGCCGTCTTTCAGTTGCGAGAAGCAGATTATATATATATATATATATATATATATATATATATATATATATATATATATATATATATATATATAAGATGAGATTGGGGTTATCACCATACCCCTCTAAAACAACACCATGATGCACAAGTGAATTAGAAACCAACTGACAAACTTTATAGTAACTCTGGACCTACTTCTACAGGGCATATCCACTCATAGCACCTTATCACAAACTTTTAAGACTTCCTTTACTTCCTCTTCTTATGTCTTGATGCTGATCTCTTTTCCTCCCCATTATTGAGTGTTTACCCAGTACTCAGTTCCACTACTATCCTCTGGCAATTTGTAGAGAGCAGCCTTGAAAACCCACACACATGGCTTCTACTCATGGAAACCCCAAAAGCACTTCCAAATAATGTCAGGAACATCCTTTTCAAACTCCTTTGGTGCTCCCAAGTACCACTGGCATCCCTGAGCCTCTCAACTCATATTTAAACAGACAAGAAATTTAGATAGCTGCCAAGAGCCGTCTACTCCATAATATACAGCAGAGTCTAAATGTTCCCAACTGGACCCCCTTGCTGCCAGCTGTTGACCTGTGAGATGAGTTCCATTTTTCTTCTCATGTAAATTTACATTTTTTTTCAGTTTCATGTCCATAGAGTATTTACTACCATGGAATGGCATTTCTGGATTAAAGGCACGTGCGGCACTGCCACCCTCATTCACCCAGCAGATGGTACTGTTGTGCAAAAATAAATAAGTTAACCTGCCTCACTGATTTAATGCATTATTAAAATGTTTATAGCAAACTCAACTAGGCTGTAATAATCTGATTTTTTTTATTTTTATAATATTGAGCTAAACAGAAAGCTTAAGGGAGCTGAACCAAACAGAAAATAAGAGGGGACTTGAATGAAGTGTTTAAAGCTATGGTAGGAATCAGTCCAGTGGATCAAGACTTTTACTTTAAAACGACTTCAAGAAGAGCATGGGGGCACCATTGGATACTTGTTAAGGGTAAATGTTGCACAAACATCAGGAAGTTTGTAACAAACTGGACCCGATATGTTGAAACAGGCCGCTTGCTAACACTCACCTTCTTAACTGTAAGGCGGCTGGTAAGAGAGGAGAGGCTGATATCACTCTGCTGTATGTCACCTTTTGAAATGATAATCCATCCATCCACCCATTTCCCAACCCGCTGAATCCGAACACAGGGTCACGGGGGTCTGCTAGAGCCAATCCCAGCCAACACAGGGCACAAGGCAGGGAACCAATCCCGGGCAGGGTGCCAACCCACCGCAGGACACACACAAACACACCCACACACCAAGCACACACTAGGGGCAATTTAGAATCACCAATCCACCTAACCTGCATGTCTTTGGACTGTGGGAGGAAACCGGAGCGCCCGGAGGAAACCCACGCAGACACGGGGAGAACATGCAAACTCCACGCAGGGAGGACCCGGGAAACGAACCCGGGTCTCCTAACTGCGAGGCAGCAGCGCTACCACTGCGCCACCGTGCCGCCCACGAAATGATAATCTCTCACAGACAAATTAATATATTCAGTATATGAAAAAATAGCTATAAGGCAATTTCAGTAAGTAGGAAGAAATATATTATACAAAAAGGAAAGACAGGACAATGAGAAACAACAACAACATGTATTTCTATAGCACATTTTTATACAAATGTAGCTCAAAGTGCTTTACAAGATGGAGAAAGAAAAACAAAACTATAAAAATAAGATTAGGCAATACTAAGTAACAAAGAATAAAGTAAGGTCTGGTGGGAGGACAGAAAAAACAAACAAAAAAATTCCAGAGGGCTGAAGGAAAAAAAAAATCAAAATCTGCAGGGGTTCCAAGACCACGAGGCGACCCAGCCCCCTCTAGGCATTCTACCTAACTAAAATGATCTCAATCTGTCCTCATTGTTTTTAGGCTTCACGTGGAAGAATTAGATGATGATGGTCATGTGGACATCTGGCCTTCAATCCATCAATGTAGGGACTGCATAGTGCCCTGATCAGGTGGTGGTGGCACAGATCACCACCACAGAAAACCATAAAAAGAACAGCAGAGAAAGTAGGGGTTAATACAGAAAAATCAGCAAACAGCAACAATCCCTTTCCTCACCCCCGACCAACACACAATAACACCTATACACCATAAATAATATATACAGTAGAAAAATCACACCTCCAGCCCCCTTCCAAAGTTCTCACACTAGTCCAGAGTTCGAGTCAACTGTTAATAACAGGTGAATGAATAGTAGATGCCGACTGACTCAAAAAAGTTGACGTCTTAAATGTAAAATGATTCACAGTCCATCTACACCATTGCAAGTAAAAAGAACTCCACAAGATCACCCGAGTCCACTGGTTGCCTATATAGACCGATCTTTTGGAGCTGCTGAACTTTTTTTCCATGGCCAAGATAGATACTGAACAGTTTAGTTGGGTTCTTCCTGTCTTTTTCCCTCGATGGCTGTTCTCCCTCTCCTTTTTGAAAACAGCGTGATTTATGCAGATTCCAGCTAAGAAAATTCCTGGACATCCCACCTTCAGGGGTGTTGCCGTCAATAACTTGACTCTTCTTACAAAGGATGTACGGGCTATCTTAGTGCCTACAAAAGCAGACCAGCCAGACAGTGTGAAAACACATGGCATTTTCTTTTTAATGTGGCAGCACTACAGTTTATCTTCACATACAGAACTACAGACACAAGTACTATGGTGGAGAGTAGAACTTTAGTAATCCTCAAAATTCGACTTGATGTGAATTTGGGGAAATTAATTGATAAGGTAGACAAACTTGTTGGCCAGAATGGCCTGTTCTTGTCATAGTTTTTCTAATGTTCTAATGATAATGTTCAATGCAAGTCCTTATCTAGAACAATATTTCTTTTCTGGATGACTAGCTATCCTCCATGGCTCTGCCTGCATAGTACGGAAACAGGAGAAACTTTAAACGTCAACAAATAAATAAAAAAAATGTAATAATTTGCATTGAGGAGAATTTATATTAATAGGTTTCATATCTGAGGATATCTTGATATATAATATTTTTGGTTTTGCTATCAAGCTGTGATCACTTTGTTAAAAATGTAAAAAGTTGGCGAGGTATTTCTGGCTAAGCGGAAGGTGGGTACGCTGTAACGTCAAACGTTGCCACTGTATCTGATCGAGTGCAGCTGTGACATGAGAGCGTTCCCCACATGGGGAAAAGAGCACAAGACTAGACCGACTCGAACAGAGGCCAGCACATAAGTGAGTATCCCTACTCATGAGGTCCTGCCTAACCCTTGGCCCGCTGCGTGTCTCTTGGATTCACGTGAATAATCGATCTGTAATACTTAGTGTGATGAGAGGAGTAGCAAAATTAACCAGAATGTTCAAGGAAATTCTAGAAAAAAAACGATCTAAGTCCATTAAGAAGTTCTCTCATGAAAAGCGGACAGACAAACAGATAGACAGACATTGGATTTTATATATATAGAAATAGGTAATTTGTAGCCTTGTGGTCTTTGTGCCTGGTGCCACTAGTCTGTTCCTGGGCTCCTTGGGAAGGCACTTAAACCCTACAGTGTTTTCGCCAAATTTTTGCCTATTTGTACATGTGAGCAGCCTGAACTTTTGGGTTCTGCCTTTGAAGATTTGAACGCTACCCCCCTTTTAAGGGACTCATTGATTGAATTATTTGTTGGGCAATTTCACAGGTGCGTCAACTTGAATGACTAACTATTTTAGCGTAGTCGTCACTATCATGAATCAAGTCGATTACTCACATACAACATAATTTAACACTTTGCCCATTGAATCCTAATTGGAAATGTATGAATATTAATTTACCTTTCAGCATTGGTGTGGAGTATTTGATGTTGACATACTGGTTAGCTTATTTGGTTTGTTGCACCCATGGGTAAAGCTCTTCATTGCATGTGATATTTTAAGGCATTACGGAATGCCAGTTTAATATCAGAGGTGCTGCTAGCCTAATACCCTGTAAAATGCTGCGTCTCTTCCTAGCTGCCTCACCTGAGGTTTACTGCAGTGTACTTCCTTGGCCAGCCTCCAGTTCTGCTGTCCCTTTCATGCCACTCCAATGATCTTTTTTTCTGCTGCGTCCACTGCCTGTACATTTATGTCACCACACCAGCTTTGCACTGCTCACACGTGGTCAGAGGCAACACTCATGTTCTATAAACTTCAAGAGCTGATCCAAGCAGGATCCTTCTGGAAATTTTCCATACCAAGAACAGTGGATTTATGCAGAGGAGTGTGCTTGTAAGTTCTGCTCCATAAATGGTTGATCATATTTTTTTTTATAAAACTGTTTTTCATTTTCCTTAGACATTTTAGTACATTTAAAGGTTTTGGAAGGTTTTGTAATCTTATTTGTGGTAAGCCTTTTGTAAAAACTTTTATTCAAGTTTTTACAAAAGTTTTATTTAAAAATGTAAAATATTTTAACATCTTTCTGTGATGGCAGTTTGTTTTCTGTGGGCGCTGCCATTTTGAGTTTAGTTACTATGTACAGGTCAGCCGGAAGTAGCAACCCTGTAATGTCACAGGTTGGAGGGTACTGTATATACAGTAGGTTCATATCAAAGACTGCTTGTTAAGAGTGCAATTTTTATTTATTAATTTCCTGGCTAAGACTCTTGTGTTTTGATTATTTTGACTTTTGTTTTCAGAAGTACTTTTTTGGCTGAATACAGATTTGCTCTGATTTATGGTTGAAGAACTTTGTATGACTTTTGACCACAATTCTTCTTCCTGTCCTTTTTCATTAAAATCTGCCTCAGTTGTCTTTGTAGCAGAAGATTTTCTCTCTGTGTCTCACTTACGTGCACACCCTCTTCACGAGTTAGAAGGATGGCTCCCCATCATAACTCTCTTTAAGGTCTGTGTGGCTCCACTAGAATTTCCATGTCAAAAATACCACTTCTTCCTTCAAACTCCATCAAGTAGTAGACTATAACACCTTCTGGTGGTGATCTTCTTCCTGTGCTGAAGTTGTCAGTTGGCTGCACTTGTGTCTCTGTCCTACTTCCAGCTTTGCTGGGCCCAATCTCTCCCCTGTGCCATGCTTTCTTGCTTTGTATTCCCCTTTGTTACCTGGCCACCCTCAACAACGCTTGTAAAATTGAATATTTTAGAATTAGGAGCTGAAACACAAAGTCCATTTACATGAAGCTAAAATGTCAGCATTGCCCCCATAACTTTAATTTAGAAATATTCTTAAGATTATACCAGTTTAACTTTCTCCACTGAGTTATTTTCAAGGTTACTGACATTTTTATTCTGCTTTCTCACTCAACTCCCTTTTGACCACGGTTAAGAGATGTGCTCATGTACCCTGCACTCTCAATTTCATTAAAAGCATTGCTTAGAAGGTGTTGCTGTGCACTTCAGAGCCAGGAATTTATTGACTATGCTTAGGAGAATTGGATTGTGATGCATTGATACGTGACATATGCTTTCAGATATTCACACTTTCTTTGTATGCTTACATGACTATCACTGTAACAGGGTACCTACACCTTATGTCATACTGGTGGAACATTGTTATTTTAGTTTGTCCGTGCAGACATCTCCCTAGGGATTACTAATCTTATTCTATCTATCTATCTAGAGTTTAATACTGCTGTGTCACAGATCCAGCCTCATGGATCCGAATCCTCCTAACATTTCCTTCAAGTAAGATTCTTAATATTTTTTTTAGGTTTGGCACTTCACTAATCTTCTTTTTGGTATCGACATAATCTTACAAGTTGATCTCCCGGAACTTTATGTAAAAACTAGACATTAAGCCCGTTACAATAACGGGTGCTAGAACAGTAGTGCATTCTCTTTGATAATTTTTTTTACGCTCATTTTCCTTTTCTTCTATAGATCTGTTTGCTCTTCTGAGTCTTTCTCTTTTAGTGTTTTTCTGACGCTCATTTTCTTTTTCTTCTTTTTTAGGTGGCATGTTGTTAGTAGATAGTCACAGTAATATAGGCTTGTACGTCCGTAATATTTTCTGTTACGGTAATACTGGCTTGTATGTGGCTGTAATATGCGTCATTGTATTGTGTGCCTTTAATTTTCTCTCGCAGTAATACTGGTTTGTATATCCGCAAAATGTGTGTAATTTTCTCTGACAGTAATACTGGCTTTGATATCGTAATATGCATTTAATTTTCTGTCACAACAGTGGGCAATCAGCAGATTCTCCCCAGCAACTGATGTAATGTGTGGCATGCAGTTGATAATCGTGCTTGTGGCGTCTCTCCAACAAGTACTGTGCAGTTCCCCAGCCAAGTATTTTAATCCATGCTGGCTTGCAGCTGATTATTGTATGTGTGGCGTCTCCCCAGCAACAGATTTTATGTGCGCGAAAATAAATCTACTTTTAAAAGTCATCCTATTGTAATATCATGAAAATTCGTATATTTAGGAAAACCCCTCCAACGACTGACACATTACACTTTACTGGGCCAGGCTTCTTAATCGCAAATCAGTAATCTCTCATCCTCTTACACTGGCAACACAGTAGCCTGTAACATTATAATAACAGTATTCTGCGTTTGTGGTTTCTTGCAAAACGGTCCACAAATGCATCAAGGTTCAAAGCCTTGGCTCTTCTGGATTCAATGCTTAGCACCCCTAGATTGCTAAGACGTGCATATCACCGTAAGTAATTCATTAAAATTTTATCTCTTCAGCACAGGGGCCATAACAGGGGGCAGGGCCAGTTCTACAGGGGCACTGGTCCCTGTTGGCCCCCGTCTAAAACCGCCACTGGTTGGAACATAACAAAGGAGACGGACAAATATCCCTGTAAAGGGGACTAACAAATATCTGGAATGAAGAAAAAAAAATAATTAAGGACAAAGAACAAATATTACACTACACAGTATATTGTATTGTACTGTATTTCTGAGGTAGCCATGATAGATTGACCATCTAGCTCTGTGAAGAGGATTACTTGTGTTCTGTTTTGTGTGTTGTATTTAGTCCTTTTTTTGACACCCACTGCACGCCCAACCTACCTGGAAATAGATCTTACTCTGAATTGCCTTTCCCAAGATCCCTTGTGTGATTTTGGGCTGTACAAGAAATAAATTGTTGTTGCTGTTGTCATTGTTTACTGCACAAAAGGCGTTTGGTTTCTGAAATTTGCTCTACTTTTTTGCTGTGTGTTTGTAACATCCAGTATTTTGTGATAATTTTCTGTACAATGTCTTTAAAGAATGAGTTTGTACTGGTTGATTAAAAGAAGTAAGCAGCCTCCTTCACTTCTTTTGTTTATGGCACTAGCTATTTGATAATAATATGAATAATTTATAATAATCATTTAATATGATTAAAACGTATTTAGCTTGACTTATTGCTTGTATCTTTTGCTCTATTCTACCGCAAAGGGCTGGGAATCTTCATCCTTTTCTTAGCTATATCAACGGTTAGGGTAAGGGAGAGAGCACTCCCAATAGAGAAGATACAAAAAAGATAGTGTGTTCTGTCTCAGTGAAAATTTTTATTAAAGGATCAGGAGAAGAAACACATAGGAAAAACACAAAAAATTAATCCAATCCATTGCTTAGCCAAGAATGTTAAAAAAAAAATCAAAAACCAAAATACCAAAAAGGAGTTTGTTAGCCAAGATGTAATTTATTTTCAAGAATCGCATCACAAATTCCTCATTGGTTATGGGTGATGTGATAGCTACAAAACTGGCAGACTCGGAAATAAATCAAAATGCTGTTGTAGGATAAAAATATACAAGTCTCTCAGGGCAACAACTAGATAAAAATAAACTTCAGAATCAGAATCCTTGGGATAGAAGAAATTAAGTCATACAGATGTCCCCAAAAGTGTCCAAAAAAGGCACGAAACGTTCAAAAAGAATACCAATGACGACATTGATGATGAGTCATTCTAGGATGAATTCTTAAGGTAGTAGACCATAGTCCTGTGAGTGGCATATCGATAAAAGTTGGTGGGAAAATGGTAGTAGAAACAGAGGTGTAACATATAATTGTAAGTCTACAGGAGAAGAATATATGTATTTCATTAAAGAGGATTTATATTATATGTATATGAGGTGTCCTCAAAGGCCTTTCCCACAATAAAACAGTCGGTATGGCAGTAGAGCAAGCATAGGCATTTGCTTTTATAGTGTGATAAAACACTGATTATCACAAATAAGTGTTTTAACTGAGTTAAAGGAATTTCAGCTAATTTTGACTTCTGCACGCTGTGGAACTTGACCCGGACACAGACAGGCAGACATGTTAATTTCACCACCACACGTTTATTTATACAACTAACATTTACAACTATTGTGCCACAAACCCCAATCTTCCCCAAAGTCCTGGCCAACCACTCTGCCTCTTCGGACCGCCTCCTTCTCACCTTGTCCTGCTTCCACCCGACTCCAGCCTCGAATGAAGGGAGGCGGCCCCTTTTATCCGTACCCGGATGTGTTCCAGGTGTGCACCGGCAATCCCGCGGACACGCCCCAGTGTGGTGGAAGTGCCGGCTGTCCTCCCGGAAGCACTCCGGGTGTTCCCTCTCTTCTTCCCCCCAGTACTTCCGCCACACCAGGATCCTTCAGGCAGGAGGACGCCCCCTGGCAGTGACCACGGGCCCCTACAGGGTTGGGCTTCCAAGCCCTGTACCCGTGGCCCCCAATACAATCAGGGCAGACGCCCCCTCATGGTCTGGAGGAGGAATGAGCCCTCCTCCTGTCTTCCTGGGTGTCCCAGACAGGCATGAGCCCCGTCCAGGTGCCACAACACGTAACAATTTTGACTTTGCTTTGTGTCTTCATCTGAAGAAGGGTGTTGGTTTTCTGATACTAACTTCCACTGGGACTGTTCTGTTTCTGGTTATTTCTCCTACTCCGTCCAGTATACAATTAAATTGTTCTTTCAAGGACAGAATCATCAGAGCTGTCATGAACTGGGACTCCCAAAACCACATAAATCCCATAAATACTTCTAAAACTACCCAGTATGGGGGTTACAATCAAAACCCCGAATAGAAACAGAAAGGGCCTCGAGAAATATTTGTAAATTAAAAGGTTTATTTTTAATGAGAAAGCTCTGTAGCACAAGAAGCTCTGTGGAGCACCAAAAGGAGTTGCCTGAGAAGGCAAGGCAATCCAAAGCAAACACAGTCCCGATACAGAATTCCGAATTGAGGGTCAAAAAATTCCACTATGACACAATAAGTGCAAGTTTCAGCAAAAAAATATACAACTCCCCAAAAACTTCCTAGCCCATTTGAAATGAACCGCCCCATTTTATAGGGTGGAGGGCACTTCTTGGTAGTGATTGGTAGGTGGTCCCAACTCTTGGGGAACCACTCCTAAAACACATGGCACATAACACAGACTAATAATAATAATAATTCTTTATATAGAGCTTTTCTTACTACTCAAAGCGCTTTAGTGAATGGGGAGCCACTTCGGCCACCACTAATGTGTACCATCCACCTGGATGATGCAACAGCAGCCATGTTTGCTCCAGTACTGTACACTTACCACTCATTAGCTATTAGGTGGTGAAGTGATGAGAGAGATAGCCAGTTAGAAAGAGGGGATGAGTAGGGGTTGTGACAAAGGCACTATACCAGCACAAGACCCGTTCCCACAGTCACAACACAGTCCCACAAGCACAATATCACAATCACCACAATTCTTCTTCTTTTTTCTCCTCCATTCCTCTCCAGCAAGCTTAGTCCCTCTCCTCCCGACTCTGGCTCCCGGAGTGGTGGCTACTGGCTCCTTTTATAGCCCACCCGGAAGTGCTCCTGGTGTTTGATGACCTATTTCTGGCTGCACTTCTGGGTGTGGCAGAAGAACCGCCCACACGGGCTCAGGAACCACTGCAGCACCCCTGGATTCCAACAGGGTTGTAAAGGACTCCATCTCCCATGGAACCTTGCAGGAATCCAAGGCACCACTACCACCCAGGGGGACAGCCATCTAGCATCCTGGGGGAGGCACTGCTCTGACTAGGCGTGCTCCCCCAGTACATATAGTGAAGATGCATCCTGGCTGGAGGGCAGTTTTGCCTGGTCATCGGGATACACCCTACTGTTTACGAAGGATGCCCAGAGATCTTTTATGATGACAGAGAGTTTGGGACCTCAAGTTTACATCTCATCTGAAGGATGTTGCCATTTTTTACAGCAAACTGTCCACATCACTGCACTGGTAGCATTGGGATGCACATTCAGACCACTAGGTAAGTGCCTCCTGATGGCCTCACTGACACCTCTTCCACCAGCAACCCTAGCTTTTCCTAGATGTCTGTCATCCAAGCACAGGCAGAACCAAAAATAAAGAATAAACATTATGTACATAAACTAAAGAATCAACAATAATTAAAGGAACTTGAATCCCAGTCAGAGGAGGAACGCTGGCTGAGATAGGACAAGAGCCCCATATTCTTCTGCTGCCATGCAAAAGCAGCCATGTGTTGAACGGCCTTTTGCAATTTAATCTTAATATTGGGTTTAATATTTCCGCACTGTGAAAGGTGCTGTATTACTTTTAAAGATCCACGTTGCCCATTGTACTAAAAATAAGCTTTGTAGTGCAAATTTGCAATTTCGTTTCCCTTTGACATGGATATGTGGCCAGAAGTCTGTTTTCCTGGTTAGGATAAAATATAAGGCAGCATCAAAGGCCCCAAGTCTGTGGAATTTTACTTTAAATTAAGTTTAGTAAAATAACACTTAACTGATTCATATACAGGCGATCAGGTGGGTGGTAAATTTGAAAAATTCATAATACATACCCGCTAAAACTAATTCTTAATCCGCAGTCATGTGGAATGCCCTTTGATCAAGAGAGAAACCTTAATTACCGCTGTTGGCTTAATTTGTGCATGCCAGCTTTGCATTTCCTTTCCTATTATTTCCAAGTCCCTCACCGTGTCTTGTGTTATTCGTCTGACATCCGAACACATCCTCAGCACTTTCGTCAACAATAAAATAAAAGATCTGTTAAAACGGATGATGCCCTGAATATTTTCTGGATGTGAAGAAAACGTCATTTAAGTGATTAAAATAAGGCTACCCCGAGTTTAGTTTCCACTCATTACATCTTCTCAATGTTTAACTTTTAGTAATTGCGTGTCGGCAGGTGTCTGTGATCACCGTTTGGTCCTGCTGCGCTTCGGTCACTGCTTGTTAACATAAATGCTTTATTAGTATGCGCTGCACATGCTCTTGTGCTCGGTATTTATTTATTTATTTTGCTCCTTTCTTTCAAAGCTGGCTGAATTTGGGCAAACAGTAATTGGCCAAACGACCACATAATAGCTAACACTGTCTATGTAATTACAGTTATTTACAATGACTGAAGGAAAGAAGATATATTTTTATATTTGCTGGACTTTTCTTCACAATGTTTTTTTGTTATTAGTCATTTTTAATGATGATTTTTCATTCCCAAGACACTATATTTTTAACGCCGTAAAATTAGCTTTTTTCCACGTAGCAAACTTTGGACAAATTTAAATATGGAAATGATGTTCACAAGGTTGGCACTCTTTCTTTCTTAAACTGGTCATCCAGTGGACCCCCTACAGTCCTCTTTTGCTCTCCTTCTGCGAACAAAACCTTTGAATTTTCAGGCTGTTAATGGGGCACAAATAGAATTATTCACTGCACATGCTATCCATGATCCTCATGTTACCCTCCAGTGTTGTAACACAACACACACACACACACACACCAGAAACTGTCCCCAGCTCTCTATCACAAAGGCTCAGATTTTGTGTTACACATCTACAGTGCCCTCAATAATGTTTGGGGCAAAGACTCATTTTTCCTTTGATTGCCCCCTCTGTTCCACAGTTTAAAATTACAAACAGTTCAGACATTGTGATTAAAGTGCACATAGCAAACTTGCATTTGAGGGTCGTTGCATCAGTCACACACTTTTTCTACATGGACCAGCCATTTCAGAGCACCATAATATTTGGCACACAGCAGTGGCAGGTCTGTTAAAGCCATCTTTGTCACATATCCCTTGTCTATAATGACAGTTTGAAGTCTACCATTCATAGACATCACCAGGTGCTGAGGGTCTTCTCTGGTGATGTTCTGCCAAGTCTCTAATGCAGACATCTTCAGCTCCTGCTTGTTTTGGGGGCTTGCCCCCTTACATTTTCTCCTCAGCATTTGGAAGGCCTGCTCAGTTGGATTTTAATCAGGTGACTGGCTTGGCCCTTCAAGAATTTTCCATTATTTAGCTTTGACAAACTCCTGTGTTGCCTCAGCGGTATGTTTGGCTCATTATCTTGTTGTAGGATGAAGTGCCGTCCAGTGAGTTTTGGACCCTTTTACTGGAACTTGAGCAGATCAGATGTTTCTACACACCTCAGAATTCATTGTCCCACTGCAGTCAGCAGTTTCATCATCAATGAAGAGAAGTGTGCCAGGACCTGTGGCAGCCATACATGCCCAAGCCATAACACCCCCAGCACCGTGTTTAACAGATGAGGTGGTCTGCTTAGGATCTTGGGTAGTTCTTTTTCATCTCCACACTTTGTTCTTGCCATCACTCTTATACAGCAGGGTCATCTTTGTCTCGTCTGTCTACAAGACCTTTTTCCCCAGAATTCTGCAGACTCTTTTAACAACAACAACAACATTTATTTATATAGCGCATTTTCATACAAATGATGGAGCTCAAAGTGCTTTACATAGTGAAGAAAGAGAAAAAAGACCAAATAAATAAGAAAATAGAATTAGGGAACACTTATTAACATAGAATAAAAGTAAGGTCCGATGGCCAGGGAGGACAGAAAAACAAAAAAACTCCAGACGGCTGGAGAAAAAAAAAATCTGCAGGGGTTCCAATACTATGAGACCACCCAGCCCCCTCTAGGCATTCTACCTAACATAAATGACCTCAATCAGTCCTCATGGTATTCAGGGTTCTCATGGAAGAACTTGATGATGACGGTCATGTGGACTTTTGGCCTTCAATAAATCAATGTAGTAACATCAATGTGCTTTGATCAAGTGGTGGTGGTGCAGTTCGCCACCACAGAAAACGAAGAACAGAACAGAAAAAGAACAGAAGAGAAAGTAGGGGTTAGTATGGATTTTGGAGCCACCATAAATGATAATTAAATGAATATACAGAGTATCAGGGTTAAACTAAAATGAAGCTATGAGAAAGCCATTTAGGTCCTTTTTCACAAACTGTAATCTGGCCATCCTGTTTCTGTGACTAACTAGTGGTTTGCACCTTGTAATGTGTCCTCTGTGTTTCTGTTCATGAAGTCTTCTGCTGATAGTCATCTCTGACCCACACACATCGGCCCCCTGAAGACTGTTTCTGATCTGTCAGACAGGCATTTGTGGCTTTTTCTTTATCATAATGAGGGTTCTTCTGTCCTCAGCAGTGGGGGTCTTCCTTGGCCTTCCAGTCCCTTTGTGATTACTGAGCTCACTAGTGGGTTCTTTCTACTTCTTGATATTCCAGAAAGTTGATTTTGGTCATCCTAAGGTTTCACTGATGTCTCTAATGGTTTTATTCTTGTTATTCAGCCTCACAATGGCTTGTCTTTCATTGGCACAACTCTTGATAGATAGATAGATAGATAGATAGATAGATAGATAGATAGATAGATAGATAGATAGATAGATAGATAGATAGATAGATAGATAGATACTTTATTAATCCCAAGGGGAAATTCACATACTCCAGCAGCACCTTACTGATACAAAAAACAATATTAAATTAAAGATTGATAATAATGCCGGTAAAAACAGACAATAACTTTATGTAATGTTAATGTTTACCCCCACAGGGGGGTGGAATTGAAGAATCGTATAGTTTGGGGGAGGAACGATCTTCTCAGTCTGTCAGTGGAGCAGGACAGTGACAGCAGTCTGTCGCTGAAGCTGCTCCTCTTTCTAGAGATGACACTGTTTAGTGGATGCAGTGGATTCTCCATAATTGATAGGAGCCTGCTCAGTGCCCTTCGCTCTGCCACAGATGCTAAACTGTCTAGCTCCATGCCAACAATAGAGCCTGCCTTCCTCACCAGTTTGTCCAGGCGTGAGGCGTCTTTCTTCTTAATGATGCCTCCCCAGCACACCACTGCGTAGAAGAGGGCGCTCGCCACAACCGTCTGATAGAACATCTGCATCATCTTATTGCAGATGTTGAAGGACACCAGCCTTCTAAAGAAGTATAACCGGCTCTGTCCTTTATTACACAGAGCATCAGTATTGGCAGTCCAGTCTAATTTATCATCCAGCTGCACTCCCAGGTATTTATAGGTCTGCACCATCTGCACACAGTCATCTCTGATGATCACGGGGTCCATGAGGGGTCTGGGCCTCCTAAAATCCACCACCAGTTCCTTGGTTTTGCTGGTGTTAAGGTGTAGGTGGTTTGAGTCGCACCATTTAACAAAGTCATTGATTAGGTCCCTATACTCCTCCTCCTGCCCACTCCTGATGCAGCCCACGATAGCAGTGTCATCAGCGAACTTTTGCATGTGGCAGGACTCCGAGTTGTATTGGAAGTCTGATGTATATAGGCTGAACAGGATCGGAGTAAGTACAGCCCCTTGTGGCGCTCCTGTGTTGCTGACCACAATGTCAGACGTGCAGTTCCCAAGACGCACATACTGAGGTCTGTCTTTAAGATAGTCCACGATCCATGCCACTAGGTATGAATCTACTCCCATCTCTGTCAGCTTGTCCCTAAGGAGCAGAGGTTGGATTGTGTTGAAGGCGCTAGAGAAGTCTAGAAACATAATTCTTACAGCACCACTGCCTCTGTCCAAGTGAGAGAGGGATCGATGTAGCATTGTGCTAATGTTGAAAATTTTCAAAGGGTAGAAGCAGGCTGAGATATCTTATGAAGCAATGAAACGCACCTGAGGAATCACAAACACCAGTGACGCCAGTTGTCCCAAACATTATGGTGCCCTGAAATGGGGGGAAAGTGTATAACAAAGCGTTGTCATTTCTCCATGCTGAGACCAGAATGTATGCAAATTCCCTTAAAGTCTGTGATGTGCACTTTAATCACATCAGAATTGTTTGATTTGTACTTTTAAACTGTGGAGCAGAGGTGTAAATCAAGAAAAATTTGATTTTGTCCCATACAGTGCATCCATACCTCCATTTTGTGCCATTTATCCGGGTCCAGGTCATAGGACAACAGTCTGAACCAAGATGCCCATAGTGTATGTCCTTTTTCCCTGCCACCTCCTCCAACTCCTTTGAGAGGACACTGAGGTGTCCTCAGGCCAGCTGAGTAATATAATCTCTCCAGCGCCCAATACACATCATGGCTGAACCGCTTCAACTGACTCTTTTTTGATGCGGATGAGCAGCGGCTCTACTTTGAGCTCCTCCTGAATGGCTGTGCTTCTCACCGTATCTCCGAGGCTGAGCTCAGACACCCTTCATTTCCATCACTCGTATCCACCATGTAGTTCCTTATATCACAACCCAAAGGTGGGGGCAGGAACGGAGATAGACGGGTAAACTGAGACCTTTGGCTCCCTTTATTCCATGACCGACATCCACTGCTCCAATCCGCCTGTCGGCCATTTAAGTCTTTCCATGTAAAGAGCAGGGTAATGCTGTTGGCGCATCAGAGTGGGTTTCTTGCATGTATTCTTACTGCCTCTGACATCCCACCAACATTTAAATTTGCTTGATTTGCATTAATGACTAACTGTTGTCTCCAGCTCCAATGCAGTAGAGAAAGTTGCCTCCAGATGGATGGATGGATGGATGAACTTCTTAAACTAACAAATAGCTTTAATTTACTTTTACATCTAAGACCGTGTCTGAGAAATATTGGATTTACTTCAGATAACATCAATATTCTCACATCCTATTAATCAAGATTCACAGATGCCAACAAAATTATTTGATATGTGTCAAACAAGAACATTTTCATTTTTATAATCCCAACACAACAACTGTGAGTTTTGATATATTCATCTATTGTTCATTTGAGACACAAAATCAATATCATCATGAAAGTTCAGGATACTCGTCTGGATGCTCTGAAAAAGTTTGACTTCTTTTTTTATTTATTATTTATGTAAGCAGTATGTGATAACACTTATTCTAGATAAAGAAAAGTTCAATTTAAAAATCCAATACTAAATGTACAACCCCAAAGAAGAAAAAGTTGGGATGGGATGGAAAATCCAAATAACATAAAGCAGTAATTCTTAAATTTACTTTGACTAGTATTTCATTACGGATAGTATGAACCCAAGATATTTCATGTTTTGTCTGGTCAGCTTAATTTCATTTGTTAATATACACCCATGTAAAAAGGGTTAACCCTAACCCTAACCCTAACCCGGGCTCCTAGAAACCTTGGATTCTGGCACTTTAATCAATCAATCGCTTCGCTTGTGCATTAGCAGCTAAGCGAGGTTTTTTTTTCTCAGTTGTTTCGTTTTTACGATGTGCTCGCCTCCGTGGTCTGTCAACGGCTAAGCGAGTTTCTATCTCCTCTGTGGTCTCGTTTTTGCCGACATGCTCGCCTCGCTTGTGTATTAGCGGCTAATCGAGTTTCTCTCTCCTCGGAGGTCTAGTTTTGCCGACCTGCTCGCCTCCATTGTCTGTCAGTGGCTAAGAGACTTTCTCTCTCCTCTGAGGTTTTGTCATGCCAATGTGCTCGCCTTGCTTGTGTATTAGTGACTAAGTGAGTTTCTCTCTCCTCGGATGTCTTGTTTTGCCAACGTGTTCACCTCCATTGCTTATCAGTGGCTAAGCGAGTTTCTATCTCCTCTGAGGTCTCGTTTTGCCGACATGCTCGCCTCGCTTGTGTATTAGTGGCTAAGCGAGTTTCTCTCTCCTCTGAGGTTTTGTTTTGCCAATGTGCTCGCCTCGCTTGTGTATTAGTGACTAAGCGAGTTTCTCTCTCCTCAGACGTCTTGTTTTGCCAACGTGCTTGCCTCCATTGTCTATCAGTGGCTAAGCAAGTTTCTCTTTCCTTGGAGGTTTTGTTTTTCTGGCATGCTCGTCCTCGCTTGTGTGTTAGTAACTAAACAAGTTTCTCTTTTCTCGGCAGTTTCGTTTTACCGATGTGCTTGCCTCAATTGTCAATCAGTGGCTAAGTGAGTTTCTTTCTCCTCTGAGGTTTTGTTTTGCCGATGTGCTCGCCTCACTTGTGTATTAGTGGCTAAGCAAGTTTCTCTTTTCTTGGCAGTTTCACTTTGGCGACAGAGTTGATTTCTTTGAGCTTCATGCTGTAGTCTCACACTTCCGAGCCAGACAGACAGACAGACACACTTCTACCCGTAGATGTTATGAAGCCACCAGAGCACGTACAGCCACCCTAACCTGGACACAGACAGGCAGGAGACAGATTTTGCCACACTAAACCAGTTTATTTACAATTGGGTTTCACCCTGCTCCCCACAGCGCAGTGCACCATTCACCAACACTACAACACCCCATTACACAGTCCCTTCTTGTCAACATTCTATCCGCCTGAGGTAAAATGATTAAATAATGATGTGATATCAAACAGTGGTGGTTGTAATCATGATTTGTGCAAAAGCAGTATCCAAACAAGGCATTGAGGAGCAAAGATGGGCAGAAAATCTCCAATTTCTCAACAAATGTATGAGAAAATGATTAAAATGTTTAAGATCAATGTTCCTCAAAGAAAGATTGGAAGGGATTTGCATACTTCTCCCTCTACAGTTCATAATATGATGAAACGATTCACGAAATCTGAAGGAATTTCAATGCACAAAGGGTTAGGATGCAAGCCTAAGCTGAACACCCATGATCTCTGATCCCTCAGATGGCACAGCATCAAGAAGCGTCACTCATCATATTTTCTAGGGATGTCCATGCATTTTTTCAACAAGACAATGCAGAACCACATTCTGCACACATGACAAAGGCATGACTGTGGAAGAAGAGGGTCCGGGCACTGAACTGGCCTGCCTGCAGTCCTCACCTGTCCCCAGTAGAGAATGTGTGATGAATTTTGAAATGAAAAATATAACAACGACATCCCCATACTGTTGCACACCTTAAGACGTGTTTGCAAGAGGAATGGGACAAAATGACACCTGAAACGCTTCATCGCTTGGTATCCTCAGTGCCAAAATGTTTTTAAGAGTTGAGAGATGGATTGGAGACATTACAAAGTGGTGAACGCTTTACTGTGTCAACTTTTTTTGAAACGTGATGCAGGCCCAAAATGCAGGAATGAATGCAAGTATATCAGCAAATGAAATGAAGCTGACCGGACAAAACATGAAATGTCTTGGGTTCATATTGTCTGCAATGAGATAAAGAGAGGTTTGGGAGCATGAGCTGATTGCCACACCGACTACCGGGATTGGATGGGTGACACCTCAGCGCCACACTGGAACAGTGTGCGTCTTTTATTTCTGGCGTGGTTAAACCTCTTGGCACAAAGTCTCATCTCACGGGACGTAAAAGTGTCTCTCTGAGAAAGTCACATATCTTCCCATCCATCCATCCATCCATCCATTTTCCAACCAGCTGAATCCAAACACAGGGTCATGGGGGTCTGCTGGAGCCAATCCCAGCCAACACAGGACACAAGGCAGGAACAAATCCTGGGCAGGGTGCCAACCCACCACAGCATATCTTCCCAAGATTTTTTTATTATAATAGAGAGATATGCACGGAATATTTTGCTTCTATGGTATTTTCTGCAATGCTACATTTTGTGTTGGGTATATTTTTTTTACTGTATGATTATGAATGAATATTCTGTACTTACAGTAGACCACAAACAGGAATAAAGTCAATTGACATATACTGCTGCGTCGTTTGTTCATTCTAGGACATTTTATAAAGTATAAAATTGTTCTGTTTTGTAATACAATGTCTGCGACAAATAATGTCAGTTACTTTACAGACGAGACTTTCATGACCATCCATATTACATTTTAGGTAATGCTGTCTTTTGTTAGTGTTTTGAAGGCCTTTTGTTTTGTGAATGATGTAGTGTTCTTCCAGAAGGACATAAAGTGCTACTGTTTTGGTGCTGTAGTGCATTGTGGGAGATGGCTTACCTGTTTGGTCAGGCTGTGTGATGGTATTGCAGATGGTATGAAGAGTTTTGAGAAAGCGACTTCAGTATTGCAGAATCTGTTTTAGAAACTGAAGAAAAAAAACTGTAATACACTGCAAGGTGTATGGAAGAATATTTTGGAAAAAATAAATAAATGCACAAATTCATAAAAATTACAATCAAATGTGACAATAAATAAATAACAACATAAAATGTAAGCGTAAAAAATTATTGCATAAATAATGACTTGTTAATATGAAGGATTCACGGGTTTTATACTAAATGATGGACGATTAATAGAAACGTGTCTCAGTTAAGCCACCTCAGACCACTCCGTAGTGACATTGTGTTAGTTCGTGACATTGTGGAGATGAATACACACTTTACTGGTGCTCTGTAAGTGTTATGAAGGCCCACAGAAGTGTTTGTTAAGGTCTTATTACATAATAGTAATAATAATAATTCTTTTTTACATTTAGATAGATAGATAGATAGATAGATAGATAGATAGATAGATAGATAGATAGATACTTTATTAATCCCAAGGGGAAATTCACAAAATTTATATAGCACTTTTCTCACTACTCAAAGCTCTCTCCACACAGGGAAGACCCGGGAAGCAAACCCACAATCTCCTTACTGCAAAGCAGTAGCACTACTACTGCAAAGCAGTAGCACTACTACTGCGCCAGCTTTGAGGATAAATGAGTAATAGATGCCTTTGTGCAATACCTAAACTAAAGTTTTACCGTATATTTTCTCATTTTAGACTTGGACAGAAGTATATACAGCACATTAAGTTAGCAGCAAAAACATACCATCTACAGTATATTTGGAAAGAAAAACGTGAAAGCTTCACTCAGTCTATATAACCCTGAGCAGCAGGACAGTATCCTATTTTCTATTAGCTGACTACATCTATATTATTAGAATTTTTCATATTTGCGGCTTTACTTGGCTTTGACACCCTTTCCCTTTTTAAGGACTATAACACTAAAATAAATCGATTACAACACAAATACACCAGTGCACTTAGTACCATATCAAAAAACCTGTGCACACTTATTTTCAGACACGGCTTCCATGAAAGGTGTATTAATCATTCTGTCACACTGGAAAATTGACCCTTTGAAACAAATATATATGTGTCCGTTCTGTACATAAAGCAATTTTAGGCAACTCCTGTTTTCAGTCACTGTGAGCACTCTGAGAAAGTGACATGTGATGGATAAGGGGCACCGCAGGTCAAGCCGGGAGTCTCTGTTTCATAAACAGGAAAGAAAGTTGATAGTCCAGTGTCATTGTAGGCTGTAGCACGTTTAAAATGGAAGCACTTAATTTAGTGTGCTTTACCTAAAGCCAAGCAGACAGGCTACCCTATTGCTTTGATGAATAAATCTCCTGAATAAAGCTACGTTTGTTTTTAATCATGAGCATCCAGCTGTCTAAATTAGAAAAAAAAAAAAAAGTGGCACGGTGGCACAGTGGTGGTGCTGCTGACTTACAGAAGGGAGACCAGGGTTCACGTCATAGGTCCTCCCTGTGCGGAGTTTCCATTTTCTCCCTGTCTGCCTGGGTTTCTTCAAACAGTCCACAGACTTGCAGATCAGACTGACTGGTGACACTAAATTGTCCCTGGTGTGCGGTTTGTTTTCTGTGTGTGTTCACCCTAAGATGGACTGGCACCCTGTCCCGGGTTTGTTCCTGACTTGCCCAATGCTAGCCATGATAGGCTCCAGCAGACCCCCCTGTGACCCTGTTCAGGACTAAGCTGGTTAGAAAATGACTGACTGACTCCTAGGAGATAGCATAAATTGTATAATTATTTTTTTTAACATTTTATTAATTTCATTAGAATAAAACAACATTCCATACAATCAAGTCAAGTTTAACAAAACTAGGTTCGAAACAAATCAACCCCCTAAATCGTGTAATTATATTTTTTAATTGGTTTATCCCTCTTTTACTCTGGTTATTGGTGGAGCTCAATTCTGTACTGATAGTATAAGACACAAGACTACCAAAACTGGACCTGATGGCAGGTCATTATATTGTGTTCACAAACACAGACACACACATGCTACATTAACCTTAACGGAAAAGTTTCACAGTGTTTTTTAAATAAGCTGCCTTTTAATTGTGGCTACATAAGGTTAAGTAAGGGTAGGATTAGGTTTTGGGATAATGCCATTACTGGTGTGCTCTGGCACACTTAATTCCAAAAAACAACATCTTATTTAAAAAGATACACACCCTGTACTTCAAAGTGAATAAAAATACTCTAAAAAGTTTGGTTAGGTGTGGGGAGAATTCTCAAAAGAGTAAGCACTGGCTCACTCATTTAAATATTTAACAAATAAAATGTCTTTATCCACTAAAGAGTATAACATCTACATAAAAATTTAGCTTCTTCTTCTTTCGGCTTCTCCCGTTAGGGGTTGCCACAGCAGATCATCTTCTTCCATATCTCCCTGTCCTCGTCATCTTGTTCTGTTACACCCATCACCTGCATGTCCTCTCTCACCACATCCATAAACCTTCTCTTAGGTCTTCCTCTGTTCTTCTTGTATGACAGCTCTATCCTTAGCACCCTTTTCCCAATATACTCAGCATCTCTCCTCTGCACATGTCCAAACCAACACAATCTCGCCTCTCTGACTTTGTCTCCCAACCTTCCAACCTGAGCTGACCCTCTTAACAAATCTATAATAAAGAGATGCCATGAATTCTCACTTTTATCAAGTTAATAAAATATTAAAAGCTGTATTTTTTATCTGATGATGAAAAAAGCACAACCAAAAAAAATGCTAACAGGGGGTTCAAACAAACTGGTGGTCGGGTAGATTGTAAATAAAACAGATAAAAAACTAATCTATAAATAATCTTAAATACAATTTAAAAAAGCAGTAAAAGAAATGATTTTCCCTAAGTAGCTAACGTAAGTTCTAAAAAATGTTCAATTAAGGTATTTTAAAAGTACGTGGGAAAAGATTAAATTAGGGTTCAAATTTACTTTAACATTGAGGCTGTTAAAATAGACTTTTAAGATTAGAGAAAGGGGTGAGGAAAGGGCCTATAAAAACTTTTAAGATAAGGATAAGGGATGCAGAGGAAAGGATTGAAAATGAGACTTTTCAGAAAGGGAAAGGGGTAGGGGAAAGATATTAAGTAAAAGATATTATGATAATAATAATAATTATTATTTATTTATATTGCACCTTTCCCATGCCCAAGGCGCTCATATAAAAAGGATGGACCCTTTTGTAAAAGAAATGTTGCGCCGTCTCCGGAGTCAGACGATATCTATTTTTTTATTTCTCTCTTATATGTATTTTGATTCAAAAGAGTAACTAAATTACTACAGAATTTATCGTTTGATGTTTCAATTACAGCATCCAATAATGGACTATTAAAAAACGGAATGGCTACCAAATACCGCTCAGCAGACGGAAAGCATCTCGCTAATATTGGTGCAAACTCAGGCACAGATATGTCGAGAGGTTGTTTTGTCTTGTTAATATCCCTCCACCCCGCACAGGTTAGGGTTACGTTCGGTTGTGGTGAGTCATTAAAATTAGTAATCGCATTGTGCATATATAGACTTAGCAAGATAGAAATTAGTTGTTTTTTTTTTCTTTACCAGATTTTCCACTTGTCTTGTGTCAGTGAGTCATTTAATTTTCCAAAATCATTTCACTGCTGTCAGATTGCTGTCTTTATTCTTCAAATATAATTTTTGTTTCCCATGTACTACGATATATTGTCTAAGAAGCTTCTAAGCATTGAATGGTATTCCAAAAATCTTAACACAATTACATTAGTTGTTGAGTGATAAGGTTAGAATTGGCAAAATCGTTTTGAAGAACAAGCAAGAGACAAGTAAGGTAGAAGTCCTCACAGGTGGTGCAGTGGTAGTGCTGCTGCTTTGCAGTAAGGAGACTGTGGAAGCTTGTGGGTTCGCTTCCCATGTTCCTCCCTGTGTGGATAGCACTTTGAGTACTGAGAAAAGCGCTATATAAATGTAATGAATTATTATTATTATGTCAACATTTAGCACACAACTGAACGTATGCTCAAGGAGAGGTTAAAAATCTTAAAATTCTTAAATTTCACTAACTTTGGAGTTTCTGTTCTTCAGTTAAACATCTACATAAAGTGGTTTATTTGGACTTTGGGAATGTATTGATACACCATAAGAGTTCACATTAAAAATACCAAATGAATAAATATGTGTGCAAATCTTGTCATGCAGAAAATTAGGATGACTTTCGAGGTGATTGAAGACTTTTACACGCCACTGTATGTGCTCACTGACCTGCTTAAGCGCTTTTCACTGAATTCATCTTGGTAAAATGAAATTAGGAAGAAAACATTAAATTATTTCAGCATGTTCATAACACAAAGTCATTTTGCAGAGACTTGACTTGATATCTTATCTTCCTGTTCAAAATTTGAAGGAACAAGACATTATTTTTAGGAAGCTGCATATTTACAGCATGTTAACTTCAAATAAAAGGGCTGGCTTTCTCTGTGTAGTGTTGATGGCCACTTGTTCCTGGATGTCATTACTGGTTAATCTGCCTTGCTCTCGGAGACAAATTAACATAAAATTCGAAGTATGTATCTTAATTAGAGATTTCCTAGACTCACTCTGCCCTTTAACAAACCAGCCCTGAATTTTCTCCTGTATCCATACACTTTGTTTGCTAGGAGAATGGCCTTATGTCTTCCATTTAGTTACAATCAAAGACAAAAGAATATAAAATAATTGAAGTATGTACCTTAATTAGAATTCTGCTAGCCTTCGTGTGATCTAATGCTTGAGCCCACCTGCACTTTCCTTTGTCCATACATTACTTTTACTAAATCTGACCATAGCAATTGCTGTATGAGTTTGTATTTAGAACAGGGGTCACCAAGTCCGGTCCTGGAGGACCACCATGGCTGCAGGTTTTCATTCTAACCCTTTTCTCAATGAGTGACCTGTTTTTCCTGCTAATTAACTTCTTTTGAATTAATTTTATTTAACTTGCTCTTGAAGACTCCGACCCCTTAATTGTTTTCTTTTTCCTTAATTAGCAGCCAAACAATAATGAGATATAAAATGAGCCAAAACAGGACCAGCAAACTGTGACCATCATACAATATCTGAAAATTAAGAAAAATGAAGATGAAGACACCCTCAGGAATGTCGATCCGGTCTTGTTTAAAAAGTGGACGCCAAATTAGGAACCAATACATCGATATTAATCATAGAGACCTGGGGGCAATGTTAACATCAGGGACCACCTCACGGACTTTAAGGTTAGGGTTTGCTGGGGTACAGGTCAATCCTAAACCAAAAGTACACTGTCCAGACCTTAAAAATCTGCTTTTTGGCGTCCGCTTTTTGAACAAGACCCTGTCGACCTGCTCAGGTCCCCAAAACATTTTACCAGTGCTCATATTAAGAGAAAATCAACAAGCAGAAATGTCTGCTAATGCACTATGAGAGCAGCAATAAAGCCACAGAATTAAAGAACGGGTTTAATTAATGACAAGAATCAGCGCCTCATTAAGCAACTGGTTGGAGTGAAATTGGTTGGAGTTTGAGGCCCTGACTTAGTTGGTCTTCTCTTGGCTCCCTCACTTCACATTTCATTTCTGTTTGAGGGCCATTTAAGGAAAGAAATAAAGCAATTCAGAGGAAAGATGAAGAAATTCAGGATCAAATGATGGAAGTTGAAAAAGGATGACTGCAAGGTTGAGCTTAGGGAGGAGGTGAGACAGGCACTGGGTGGCAGTGAAAAGTTACCAGACAGCTGGGAAACTACAGCAGATGTAGTAAGGGTGACAGCAAGAAGGGTGCTTGGTGTGACAGCTGGAAAGAGGAAGGAGGAAAAGAAAACCTGGTGGTGGAATGAGGAAATACAGGAGAGTATACAGAGGAAGAGGATGGCAAAGAAGAAGTAGGATAGTCAGAGAGATGCAGAAAGTAGACAAGAGTACAAGGAGATAAGGCTCAAGGTGAAGAGAGAGGTGGTGAAGGCTAAAAAAAAGGCGTATGATGAGTTGTATGAGAGGTTGGACACTAAGGATAGAGAAAAGGACCAGTGGGCTAGACAGAGAGACTGAGCTGGCAAAGATGTGTAGCAGGTTAGGATAATAAAGGATAAAGATGGAAACATACTCACAAAGGCAAGGAGAGTGTGTTGAGCAGATGGAAAGAGTACTTTGAGAGGCTGATGAATGAACAGAACGAGAGAGAGAAGAGGTTGGATGATATGGAGGTAGTGAATCAGGAAGTGCAACGGATTAGCAAGGAGGAAGTAAGAACAGCTATGAAGAGGATGAAAAATGGAAAGGCCGTTGGTCCAGATGACATACCTATGGAAGCATGGAGGTGTTTAGGAGAGATGGCAGTGGAGTTTTTAACCAGATTGTTTAATGGAATCTTGGAAAGTGAGAGGATGCCTGAGGAGTAGAGAAGAAGTGTACTGGTGCAAATATTTAAGAATAAGGGAGATGTGCAGGACTGTAGTAACTACAGGGGGATAAAATTGATGAGCCACAGCATCACGTTATGGGAAAGAGCAGTGGAAGCTCGGTTAAGAAGTGAGGTGATGATTAGTGAGCAGCAGTATGGTTTCATGCCAAGAAAGAGCACAACAGATGCAATGTTTGCTCTGAGAATGTTGATGGAGAAGTTTAGAGAAGGCCAGAAGGATTTGCATTGTGTTTTTGTGGACCTGGAGAAAGAATATGACAGGGTGCCTCGAGAGGAGTTGTGGTATTGTATGAGGAAGTCGGGAGTGGCAGAGAAGTATGTAAGAGTTGTATAGGATATGTACGAAGGAAGTGTGACTGTGGTGAGGTCTGCGGTAGGAGAGACAGATGCATTCAAGTTGAAGGTGGGATTACATCAGGGATCAGCGCTGAGCCCTTTCTTATTTGCAATGGTGATGGACAGGTTGACAGACAAGATTAGACAGGAGTCCCCGTGGACTATGATGTTTGCTGATGTCATTGTGATCTGTAGCGATAGTAGGGAGCCAGTTGAGGAGACCCTGGAGAGGAGAGCAATGAAGGACAGTAGGAACAAGACAGAATACATGTGTGTAAATGAGATGGAGGTCAGTGGAATGGTGAGGATGAAGGGAGTAGAGTTGGCGAAGGTGGATGAGTTTAAATACTTGGGATCAACAGTACAGAGTAATGGGGATTGTGGAAGAGAGGTGAAAAAGAGAGTGCAGGCAGGGTGGAATGGTTGGAGAAGAGTGTCAGGAGTGATTTGTGACAGACGGGTATCAGCAAGAGTGAAAGGGAAGGTCTACAGGACGGTAGTGAGACCAGCTATGTTACAGTATATGGATTGGAGACGGTGGCACTGACCAGAAGGCAGGAGACAGAGCTGGAGGTAGCAGAGTTAAAGATGCTAAGATTTGCATTGGGTGTGACGAGGATGGACAGGATTAGAAATGAGGACATTAGAGGGTTAGCTCAAGTTGGACGATTGGGAGACAAAGTCAGAGAGGCAACATTGCGTTGGTTTGGACATGTACAGAGGAGAGATCCTGGGTATATTAGGAGAAGGATGCTAAGGATAGAGCTGCCAGGGAAGAAGAAAAGACGAAGGCCTAAGAGAAGTTTTATGGATGTGGAAAGAGAAGACATGCAGGTGATGAGTGTAACAGAACAAGATGCAGAGGACAGAAAGATATGGAAGAAGATGATCCGCAGTGGCAACCCCTAACGGGAGCAGCCAAAAGAAGAAGAAGATGAAGAAATTCAGGGGAACAAATCTTAAAAAAGCAATTCAATTAAAATGAATTCACAAGAAGTTAATTAGCAACACAAACAGGGCACTCATATAAAAAAAGGATTAGAATGAAAACCTGCAGCCACGGTGGTCCTCCAGGACCGGACTTTGCGACCCCGATGTAGAAATCATCAGGCAGCTTGAAAAATAATAAAAGTGAATTTCTGTTTTTGGTAAAAGTAGGGTGTTGTATCATGTTAGCCATGATGGATACAATGAGACACCTCTTATTGGCAAACTGAACAGATTACAATATGCAAGTTTTTGAGGCAACTCAGGCCCCTTCTTCAGGCGAGATGTAATCAAGTTTTCAAATAGAATTAAGTTTGTCAGTGAAAACACTGAAAATCTTTTCTTTGTCCTTTTGCTTGTTAAATAAAGGTTCAAGTGAATGACCAAATTACACATTTTATTTTTATCGCATTTTTAGAAAGTGTCCCAACTCTATTGGAAATGGAGTTTTTGTACATAGGTGCATACACTGACTACTCTGAAGGCAGGCGCCAAAGGATTTGAACTTAATGTGCGCTGCTACAGGGAACCAATATAGTGATCTGAAAAGAGGGGTGACACGTGTCCATCCTGGCTGGTTGAACACAATTTTGAATCATCTGCAGTGGCCTGGTGACATGTTGGTACTCTTGTTAACAGAGAATGTGCAGTAGTCCAGATGTGACAAGACCTGAAAACAGGAGCTGTGCTGCATATTCAGGGAGATACGGTCTGATGTTGTATAAAGACTGATTTTGCAAAACCAAGGGATTGTCACAGCGTTGTCATTGAAGAACTGCTAGCCATTGATTGCCACACCAAGGTTGCACAGGCGTTAGCAATAATAAGCCCAGCTTAACAAAAATAACCCAACTCAGTCCACAGCAGTGCAGGCCGCTGGTTCTTGACACCAATTCAGCCATCAGTAACAATGGAAAACAGTTAATAGCAAATTTTGTGATGGATGATATGAATGAAGTCTCAGTTTTGCTATTCATCAGTCCATATAAGGCTCAACCTCTATGTACAGTAGATGGTGATACGTGTGGACACCAGAAAGTATGATATTAAGTAATGCCATATTACACCTACCCAGAGATGTGCAAAATAAATCATGTAAAACTGAATTTACAATGTAACTCTGTGTTTTGCTTTGGAAAAAATTACGTGGAACAAAATTGCATTTTGTTCGTAACAAAATCCATGTCATTAATAATAATAATAATAATTCATTACATTTATATAGCACTTTTCTCAGTACTCCCACACAGGGAGGAACCGGGAAGCGAACCCACAGTCTCCTTACTGCAAAGCAGCAGCAGCACTACCACTTTAGTCCTTCCTGGAAGCATCTGCATGCTTTAAATCTACGTATGTCTTTCTATCATTTAGTATTTAATAATGAAAAAAAAAAATCATTTTCTGTCTCATGTACACATTTTGTTGAATGTTCTTTTAATCCAATCCCCACTTTGCTAATTATGATGATAATCGTATTGCTTGCAATCCTAAAGATGCATTGTAGACAGAAGAGATCTTCACGTTCAATGATTCTTGAAGAGTGCATATTCTTAACCTTTTAGTATGCATTTTACGAAACAGAAAAGGACAGTGGGTATGTATCGGGTGGAGAAAATGCCGTAATGTGCACGACGGTGCATCTTAGTGTTTCTTCAGGTGGAAAAAATGTGTACCTTGTCACACATTAAAAAATGCACTGAAGCACCACAATAAATAGAATTCATTTTACTGGTCGGCGACAGCAGCTGCAGGAAAAGAACACAGATAAACACAAATTAAGGACCAGTATTCCTTGCTTTCCACTCCAAAAAACCTCTAAAACCCCCAAAAAAATGTTAAGCGAGTTTTGCATTTTACAATTGCACAATCCACCATGAAATGAATTTTAGTGTCAGTTTGGCAAAATGTTACTCAAATCGAGACTTTTATGATTCCATCTTCACTTATAGACTGTATTGAAATTCTGAACTTAAACTCATGCTAAACTTTAAGACATTACAACATGGCTTGAATAGACCAGGGGTCTTCAACCTTTTTTCCCGTGACAGCTACTGTACTTTTACAAAATGAAATTGACTGAGAGCTACTCATGTTTTCTAACGTTTATCCTCGTAGCTTCTTTCATCCCAAACAAACTGAATAAGCTTGTTTTGCCTGAACGTTTACAAAATGTTGGTGTCCACAACTCACATTTTGCATTTGGCTTTTAAACTAATAACGGAATCAGGTCCTGTCTTACTCATTGTTCTTTATCGTCCTCCAAAATGCAATGCATCCTTCTTATCTGATCTGACTGAACTATTAACCCACTTAAGTTCCTTTCCCCCAGGGAGTCATTGTTCTTGGTGATTTCAACATCCATATTGACATCCCCAGATCTAAATTGAGAAATGAATTCCTATCCTTACTGGACTGTTTGACTTGAAACAGCATGTTGATTTTCCCACCCACTCTGGTGGTCGTATATTGGATCTGATCTGTACATGTGGATTGTCTGTTGCCAACATTTATAGCACTGATTTGGGACTCTCTGACCATAAAGCAGGACTTTTCACTGTCTCATTACCTCTCCTTTCTCTTACCTGTAAACAACAAATTTCTTACAGAAACCTTAAAAATACCTGTCTGTCTATCCTTTCTGGATCCATTTCTGTCTTCACCTATTCCATCAACACTAGATAGTCTTGTTGACCACTATAACACAGCCCTTCATTCATCCATCCATCCATTTTCCAACCCGCTGAATCCGAACACAGGGTCACGGGGGTCTGCTGGAGCCAATCCCAGCCAACGCAGGGCACAAGGCAGGAACCAATCCCGGGCAGGGTGCCAACCCACCGCAGGACACACACAAACACACCCACACACCAGGGCCAATTTAGAATCTCCAATCCACCTAACCTGCATGTCTTTGGACTGTGGGAGGAAACCGGAGCACCCGGAGGAAACCCATGCAGACACGGGGAGAACATGCAAACTCCATGCAGGGAGGACCCGGGAAGTGAACCCAGGTCCCCAGGTCTCCCAACTGCGAGGCAGCAGCGCTACCCACTGTGCCACTGTGTCGCCCACCCTTCATTCAGTATTAGATAAAACAGCACCTTTAAAACATAAGGAGGTTTCCTTTAAATGTTCAGCTCCTTGGTATAACTCAGAATTGCGATCTATGAAAGCAGCTAGCCGATGCCTTGAGAGAATGTCACGTAAGACTGGCCTCACTGTGCACATCCTGGATTTTTCTGACCACCAAAGAGCCTACAAAGAAACACTAACTGCTGCCAAGAACACCCAAATACACAGTGTGGCAGACAACCGCGACCCATACCTGGCCAGGACGCCCCTTCAACACTGGATCCGGGGGAGCAGCCATGGGATGCACGCTATGTCCCCCGGAACACTTGGTGGCAGCCCCCCTGGGTTGCATTGGGGCCTGTTTTATGGAACACCGGAGCTCATCCTGGTTGGGCTCCGTGGCCACCGCCAGGGGGAGCTGCAGGGCTTCCCGAGGCCATGTGGGTGGCAACGCAGACACAACTGGAAGTGCAGTTTAATTTAGGCTAAGTACCACCTGAAGCACCTCCGGGTGGGCTATAAAGGGAGCCTGCAGCCACTACTCAGGGCTCCAGAGTAGGGAGGAGGAGGATGAAGCTGCCCTGGGAGGAGTGGAGGAAGAGAAGAGTGTGATTTGGGGTGAGATTTATTTTTGTTTATTTTAGGACTGTGTTAGGGCCGGTGGGACACGGGGAAGACATGTCCCATGGCTGAAGACTACAAAAATAAAGACTTTTTGTTTGTTTTACCCGTGCCTCTGGTATCAGTCTGTGTCGGGTCTGCGCCTATATAGCGCCTTTTAATCATAACAGATATGACTTATTCATTTGTCATTTTGTTCCATGTCACTGTTTCACTTTATTTACAGGTCCAGTTGCATGTGTGATGTGTTTTTTAGTTAGTCAGATGAGTCAACAAGAGAGGCAGGTGTACGGTGGATTGGAGCCACTGAGGTTCACTCTTATGGAGTCATTTAAATGTTCGTCTGTCAGTCTTGTTCTGAACTTTGATTTCATGACATTCACGTCAGACTCACAGAGGTAAGGAGACCTGTTGTGATCTGATATTTTGCATACAAGTTGATAAATATTTTGTATGTCTTTATTTGTAACTTTGGCAAAACTAATTTTACAACAGAGTTGGGGGAAGTGCCTGAAACAAGTTTGGTAAATGTTTCTCTGAAGTCTCTCAACCCTCATAGGAAAGCCAGGCTGCCCAACTGTCAAAGCTTTACTTTAACATATGGTTTGGGGGGCAGTTGTGAAAATGTTCTATCCCCCCATTAGTCTGAAGTAATGGCTGTTTGAAACTGGCTTGTATCAGAAGCCTTTAAGTACTATCACACCCTATCGGCTATAGGGGTTGGACAGAGAATCTATAAATTCTCTCTCTCTCTTACCAAACTGCTGAATGACCATCTCACACACCATGAACTGAAATGGACAACACAATGAAGAGCACAGCTTGGCAGCCATATTGAGACAGGCATATGCGGCTTGTTCTGAAGAAAGCTGATCACAAATGAGGACTTAACTAGAGACATTTTAAGTAACTATCAAGTCTGTGTGCTGCCTGAAACTACACATCAGCATTGTATGGTTGCCAATATTCAAATGTACTTTGCATATTGTTATTATTTCTGAATACAGTAATCCCTCACTATATTGCACTTCACCTTTCGCGGCTTCACTCCATCGCGGATTTTATATGTAAGCATATTTAAATATATATCGCGGATTTTTTGCTTGTTCGCGGATTTCTGCGGACAATGGGTCTTTTAATTTCTGGTACATGCTTCCTCAGTTGGTTTGCCCAGTTGATTTCATACAAGGGACGCCATTGGCAGATGGCTGAGAAGCTACCCGGCTTACTTTTCTGTCTCTCTTGCGCTGACTTTCTCTGATCCTGACGTAGGGGGATTGAGCAGGGGGGCTGTTCGCACACCTAGACGATACGGACACTAGTCTAAAAATGCTGAAAGATTATCTTCACATTGCTATCTTTTGTGCAGCTGCTTCCTGAAGCGACATGCTGCACGGTGCTTCGCATACTTAAAAGCTCGAAGGGCACATATTGATTTTTGATTGAAAAACAAACTCTCTCTCTCTCTCTCTCTCTCTCTCTCTCTCTCTCTCTCTCTCTCTCTCTCTCTCTGCTCCTGAAGGAGGGGGTGTGAGCTGCCGCCTTCAACAGCTTTGTGCCGCGGTGCTTCGCATACTTAAAAGCAAAACAGCCCTATTGATTTGTTTGCTTTCCTCTGTCTTTCTGACAGACTGTGCTCCTGACGCGCACTCCTTTGAAGAGGAAAATATGTTTGCATTCTTTTAATTGTGAGACAGAACTGTGATCTCTGTCTTGTCATGGAGCACAGTTTAAACTTTTGAAAAAGAGACAAATGTTTGTTTGCAGTGTTTGAATAACGTTCCTGTCTCTCTACAACCTCCTGTGTTTCTGCGCAAATCTGTGACCAAGCATGACAATATAAAAATAACCATATAAACATATGGTTTCTACTTCGCGGATTTTCTTATTTCGCGGGTGGCTCTGGAACGCAACCCCCGCGATGGAGGAGGGATTACTGTATTACCAATAATACATAGTTTAAATTGTAACTCCTGCTTGTCTTTTACTGCACCTAATTGCCTGAGGTTATAGATGTAGAAGGGAAGGTGGGGAGAAGTTATATGGTACAATACCTTATAAACAGTCGTAAGTCTGGGAAATTTGAGGCATTCTGACAAAGGCTACATATTTGATCTATCCATTATTCAACCCGCTGAATCTGAACACATGGTCACGGGGGTCTGCTGGAGTCAATCCCAGCCAACACAGGGTGCAAGGCAGGAACCAATTCCGAGCAGGGCGCCAACCCACTGCAGGACACACACACACACACACCAAGCACATACTAGGGCCAAGTTGGAATTGCCAATCCACCTAGCCTGCATGTCTTTGGACTGTGGGAGGAAACCGGAGCGCCCGGAGGAAACCCCCGCAGACACGGGGAGAACATGCAAACTCCACGCAGGGAGGACCCAAGAAGCAAACCCAGGTCTCCTAACTTCGAGGCAGCAGCGCTACCACTGCGCCACCATGCCGTCCAGGCTACTAATTAATAATACAAAAGGGGAAAGTAGAGTAAAATATTACTCTACCAAGACAAAACAAGATCCAAACAAAGCAGACATTTTCAGAGCTGCTTGGTGAAGATTCTTCTAGTTATCCCGCTCTGTTAAGCTTCAGAAATGCTTAGAATGCTGGTGAGACTTTAACTGCACATTACGAGGGTTGTCTGGGTTCTGCGTGGAATTTTATCGTTTGTCGAGTGTCAGCCTGTCGAAACCTGTTCTGCTGTGTAGAGGGATTATTCAAGTGGTTGCATGTTTTTGTTCAGATGTTTTGCTCCCTCTCTTCCTTCAGAATGAACTGAGAGTGCACAGCCGGCGCTAGCGACAAAGCTCCCGACTCCGTGCGTGCGTGACTTTCGAGTGATGATTTTTTACGATTTTTAACTTTTCTGATGGTTTAATCCGCTCGGTGGAATGCACCATGTTTGCCATCTTTTTCAATATCGATGGCATTGTCGCGTCAATTCCGCTGATGGAGAGGAAAACTGTGACCTCTGAGTGCCTGCCTGACGTTTTTTCTGCGATGGCTAGAGGCCGGTCCAAGAACTTACAAAGGCACTTTTTGCATCATGACAATGCACCAGCCCACACGGCTAATGCGACAAAGCATTTCATTGAAGACAGTTGTGTCAACGTTTTGAACCCTCCACCCTCTTCCCGAAGGTGACAGAACCCCTGTGAGGCCACAACTTCGAAACTCGAGAGGAACTGATTGCAGCTGTCAAAGAACAGCTGGACAACCTCCCAAAGACAGCCTTTCGCGAGTGTTTAGAGGCGTGGGTCAGAAGTGCCCAAGAGTGCATTGATGTTGGCGGTGAATACTTGGAAAAAGTTTAAAAAAGATTGAAGTACATGAGAAAAATAGAAAAAAAAATCCTTGGCTACTTATTTCGAGTGATTCCGCGCGGAACCCAGACAACCCTCGTATTTTGAAGGTTTACTAATATTTAATACAGTGGAACCTCGGTTTGCGAGTAACTCGGTTTTGCAAGACGAGCTAAAATTTTTAATAAATTTTGACTTGATAAATGAGCGAGGTCTTGCAATACAAGTAGTATGTATACGCTTTGTCCGCTGAGTGTCATGTGATCACAACTGAGCTAATGGTTCTTCTCTCTCTCTCTCGCTGCGTGATTATGGGCAATCATCTCCTATTCTCCGTCTCAGTCGGCGTGCCTCACTCATATAGTCAACATCCGTATGAGCGCATACTGTTTACTACAGCATTGTGACTGTGTGTGTATGCATGTGCGCACGTGTGTGTGTGTGCACGCACGAGTGTGTGCTGTGATGTGTCAGTCTCCATCTTGCACCCCAAAACATGAAGCTGAGTCTCAGTACTTTAGCAACACCAGCTTTATTCAGCTTGAAACAGCAACAGCACGGTTATTTATTGTAGCAGAATCTGCACTCTCCTATACACAGACACAGCAGTCAGGCAGGGCCGTGGCCAAGTAATACTGTGAGTTCCCTGCGCATTTATAATGTTCCTTCTTCCTTGTATCACCCATCGACAGCAGGAGCTTATAGCATGTCCGCGATCTTTTTGGATTCGCTTTTACAGGAAACTGCTACAGCACTGGGAAACTGCAATTGCTTTAGGACGCTCTTCTGCATGTCGTCCCGTTGGGTGGAATCCCACAAGAGTTTAGAAACTCACTCTCACCAGCCATGATTCTTTTGAAAGGTAAAGTGCAGGTTAATTTGTTTTATGTATTTTTACTTTATATTTTGTATTAATCATTTTTATATGAATAGTTCTGGGTTGTGGAACGAATCATCTGAGTTTCCATTATTTCTTATGGGGAAATTCACTTTGATATACGAGTGCTTTGGACTGCGAGCACATTTTCTGGAATGAATTATGCTCGCAAACCGAGGTTCCACTGTATATAAAATCCAATGTCTGTCTGTCCGCTTTTCTTGAGAGAACTACTTAACAGATTTAGATCAGGTTTTTTTCTACAATTTGCTTGAACATTCCGGTTGATTTTGCAGCTTCTCTCATTTCGCTTTGTATCATAGTTCACTTGTAGTACCGATTTATTTGTGCAGATGCAGTGGGCCATTGCTCTCCTCACTCACTCGCCAGCTTTGGGGCGTGTTCCTTAACTCTCCTTAGTTAGCGAACAAGAGAACAATTGAATTCAACTTTGTTTGATATTTAAAATAAAGTGTTACTCAGGTCTTGATGAGTTTGAGTCCAGATATTCTCTTAAGTGTATGCCACATTGAGAAGATAGATTGCAATTCAGATTGTGGATCGTGATTTTGTGTTAAATGGATCATGATATAATTTTTTGGAAACATCACCTACCCCTAATTTTACTAATCAAGTTTTCAAATTTATGTAGAATTCATGAATCCTTTGGCGAGCTACTTGGAAAGGGGTTGTGTAGCTCGCGAGTGACGTGTTGGAGACCCCTGGAATAGAGACAAGAGTTTTATGGCCAGATATGAGGATCGTTTGCATCACTGACGTAGACAACCTGTCCACAGACCCACATTGTATTGAAAAACTCATCAAAAACTTCAAAGATCTTAACTATTTATTGTTCTCCTCTCTTGCTTAATGAATCTTAGCTTTAAGAGGTCTATTAATTTTTTACATTTAAGATGTCTCATGTAAAGGTTTTCCAATGCTCTCTCTGTTCTGGTGTCACAGGGAATTCCAGTCTCTGTATTACATTTTGCCTGAAGAAGGGGCCTGAGTTGCCTCGAAAGCCTGCACATTGTAATCTTACTAGTCAGCCAATAACTTGATTTCTCACTACATTCATAATGGCTAACATGGTACAACACCCTAATACTGAAGTCATTCAAATAATTATTTTTAAAAAGTAGATATTTGTGCAAAAATTTAAAATCTCAGCAAAAATCACATAGACCATCGGTTCTTCAGTAATTGTCAAAGAAAGTCCACATATATAAAACAGTGGCTGTAGCTTCTGTTTGTATAATCACGGTGATGCTAACACACTGCACTCCTCCACTGTTTGTGAATCGAAAAACTTTCCTGTTTTGCTCATCACTACACCTGCCATGTTGCTGTTCATCTAGAGCTGGTGTCACATTGTTTTCGACTTCTAGTTGTAGGGTATGTCAGACTTACCAAACCACAGTTGCTGATCTCGTCACCGAATTGTGTAAGTTAACACGACTGAAAATCATTCGGCCTGTCAAATTTAATGACTACGTGATGACCTTCCAGCACTGTTGTGTTCGTCCCTTTTTGTGACAATCAATTACCTGATGGAGTCATTGCTGTAATAATAGTCAACAAGGGGTGGTGAGTTCAGCCGCAATTTTGCACCTTTTTTCTCTTTCCCATTTTGTTATGGTATATAAAATGTAAGACCTCAGAGAGATGAGCTTCTCTTTTTTGTTTTGTGAGGTTCTAAAATGTTCACATCTTTTATTCTTCATTGCTGCTTTGTAAGCAACGTACTTCTGGATGAGCACTCTTTGGTGTCTGATCTCATGCACACAGAGCCCACCTCTACGACTAAAGATAACATCAAAGCAAGTCGCAAACTGGTTAGAGTGTATCAGTGGGGTTGTCAGACTAGACGACTGAAAGTCATGGACGTGCGCCACCGACTGGCAGTCATGGGCATGCGGCACTGGCTGACAGGCATGGGTGTGCGCCACCAGCTGGCAGTCATAAGTGTGAGGCACCGGCTGGCATTCTTGGACGTGCACCACCGGCTGGCATTCATGGATGTGCACAATTGGCTGACAGTCAAGGGTGTGCACCACTGGTTGGCAGTCATGGGCGTGCAGCACTGGCTGACAGTCATGGGTGTGTGCTACTGACTGGCATTCATGGACGTGCACCACTGACTGGCAGTCATTGGCGTCCGGCATCGGCTGACAGTCATGGGTGTGCACCACTGGCTGGCAGTCATGGGCGTGTGCCACTGGCTAGCATTCATGGGTGTGTGGCACCGGCTGGCGTTCATGGATGTGCACCACTGACTGGCAGTCATGGGCATTTGGCATCGGCTGACAGTCATGGGTGTGCACCACTGGCTGGCATTCATGGACATGTGGCACCGGCTGACAGTCTTGGGCATGCTCCGCCGACTGACTCCAACTTGCTAAGATAATCAAAATGAAGGCTATGAGTGAAAATCGCTGGAAAAGTCGTCTAATGTGAAATGGCCTTAAGCCTTCCAGATTTTTTCAAATTGGCATCACAACCTTCCTCCAACCATTCCTCTTACATTATTACGGCCACCACATGTTGCAATAAATCAAATTGAATACCTGGACTCATAAACATTAAGATTTTTGCCTCTGTCATGCTCTGTTATTTGTTGGTATAACTGCAGAATAAATTAAGAAGACATTCTTGTGCTCTAAGGATAGTAAAAGCAGCCTAAGGTGACAAAGATTTGATCTAATCACGCTCTCACCTTTTTATACTCAGGCTGGTGTGCAGCCCTCTAGTGGCAGTGCTGAGAATAAGGAAACATCCAAACTTAACCAGATGCATGTCTGATTGTGGTGATCACCTAATGGACCACTGCTTACAGGCGCAACTGATTTTTTTAGTCACAACAAGACACAAAAAGAGATAATTCAGAGCTGATTCAGATTGACAGCTTAAAGTACAAAAATTGGACTTCTAAAGAGGACACACGTAACAATGTACAGTAAAAGCCCATTATGGAAATCTGATTTGTTCATTCTGCATCTTGCAAGGCTATCAATGGGAATAAACGGCACACGTGAGTGCTTAATAGGATCTTTACATGAAGTCCTAACTGCTGTTTTTTGTGGAGCTAACCAGCTGGTCTCATTATTTTTGATTTTAAGTGAGGACTGGGGTTATGGGGTGGAAATCTGCTCTGTAATTACTGGTTTTGTTCTCTTGTTTAAACTATTTCCCTTTTCATTTACATAAAAGGTTGTTCCCGGTCCGTGTTAACACAACCATAATCCATTTTCTTTGTATTCATAAAAAAACTATTAACAGAATCTAAAACTAAAGGGTGTATTGAGAGAAAATCGTCAGACCAATTATTTAAAGACCAGATCATCTGGTTAGTGGCAACACAGCATGGAACACAAGGTGGGGATATTACATCTTGGCAGACCTCAATAGACAAATCCCTGTGGGGTATTGAATGGAAGCCATCATTGTCATAAGCAAAAGGAAAAACATCCACCAGTTTCCCTGAGTAGATAACAACAAAGCAGGCCTCCATAGCTGTGAGAGGCTCTGCCAATTAGAAAGAGAAGATCAGCTATGATGAATATCAACAGCAATCATCAGTCCAAACCCGAATAGATTGTGATGCTTCTTTGACAACTGAATGGAAATTTCACATTCAAGAAGAATAATTGCCAGGCTGGACCCCTTATACTAGAAAGCTGTGTCTGTGCTTCTAATGTCCTCTGAATCCATAATATAATATAAATGTTTGCTTCTATGCAGTATGCCATAGGAAGATCATGCAAACTGTATTAACTTTAATTAGTGGGCTCTAATTTAATATACATACAGTTGCTTGTTTTCTAAATATGTGCATAATCCAATAAACAGATATTAAAATGGAAATTTGAAACTTCATTTTTATCATCCACTACTGTCACCATAACGCAGAATTGCCTAGTACAAATAAGCTGCAATTATATGTACATTAAATATAAAAATGCATCTATTGCATTCATTTTCATTACCATTATAGATTTAGTAGATTAAAAAAGAAAAAAAAGTCTATCATATTCATCTTTCTTATTAATTATCAGCAAGCATTTTACATTATGCACTCCAGGCAGGTAACATGAGCTGGCAATTTAAACTATAAAGATAATTAAGGTTAGGGTTAGGGTTAGGGTTGGGGTCAATCCATTTATTTATTTATTTAGCCCATTTCATCCAATTTAGGGTAAAAGGAACAAAAGCCTAACCTAGCAATACTGACCACAAGGCAGGAACCAATCGTGGAAGGAATGCCACTGCATTTAGGCTAATTTGGAGACATACTGTATATACTGTACATATCAAGACATATATATATGGTAAATAAAAAAGATTTCACACAACAAAAAAGGTAATGGCAGCCTCCTGTATAAATGGAAGTGAAAGAAAATGCAACAGTTGAGAAAAAATGGTCTTTATAGACAAGAGTCCAAAACAGAATTGAACAGGTTAGGAAATATGGCGGATATATAGTTGAAAAACAGGAAGAGGATAGATCTTGGGACCAGGGGCCTCATGTATAACACCATGCGTAGAATTCACACTAAAACATGGCGTACAGACAAAAGCGGAAATGTTCGTACACACAAAAAAATCCAGATGCATAATTCTGTGCGAATGCTAACTTCCACTTTTTTCGGCTACATAAATTCCAGCTAGCGTGAAAAGTTACGCACATGCATGCACCTACTGTCTCGCCTCAGCTCCTCCCAGAATTACGCCTCTTTGAATATGCAAATCAATATAAATAGCCCTTAAGCTCAGCCGTCTGTGAAAAGACAATGCAAAAAGCACGGGGGAAAATAGAAGAATTTCAGCGAATACCAAGTGGAAGCAAGGAAAAACGTACTATTTGTTGGTTTAAACAGTGATATAATCAACAAAAGGAAGTTGATCGAGTGACATAGCGTGTCGGAGAAACTCAAAAGTTCAAGTTCACAAAGTCGCACAGTGCCCGAAACAAAAAAGAAGTTGTAAAATATCAAAGTCACCATGAAAAGGCAAGTTGTAGCCCACCGTCTGAGTGTCATATGAAAGCTTATTAGGGTACAGAGAAAAAAAAAAATAGGCACACAGTGGGAAAAAAGCACAAAATGTCAACTTTAATCTCGAAGTTTCCACTTTAATCACGTGATTTATTTTGTCATTAAAGTAGAACATCATAAACTTCATCTTAAAATCATTTAATTTACTAGTTTCTCAAATCGTAACTAAATTAGCACGTTACATGCTTTGTTTTGTATTTGATCTTCTATGTGCTCTGTGTGTGAATCACTATGTGCTTCTTAAACGGGCTTTCTCTTCCTCCGACAGGACACAGAATCCATTACATTTGTGATATTACAGCTCTCTGAATAATTAAAATACTGAGATGTATACTTGATATCATTTTCATGATGTTAGGAGTTAAAGCATATTATTAAACATGGGAACATGGTGGTGCAGTGATTGTTCCTGCCTCACGCAAGATGCTTGCTGCGCCATGCGCAGCCTTCGATGAAATAGGCAGAGTGGTGGCTCTGAGGTTAGGAATCTGCACTGGCAATCGGAAGGTTGCTGGCTTGAATCCTGTAAAATGCCAAAAGAGACTGCTCTGTTGGGCCCTTGAGCAAGGCCCTTGCTAAGCGCTTTGAGTAGTGAGAAAAGCGCTATATAAATGCAAAGAATTATTATTATTATTAAATAATTTATTACAGAAGTTCTGTCTCTTTCAAACGTACTAACCCCCAATTCCTGTTCTTAATTTTCTTTCTCCAAATACCCAATCGCCATACAATTAGCTCTGTAATAGACGTTAAGCCATCTGTAAGCTTAGAATGTCGATTCTTCAAAACTTTTAAGGAACATTGAAATATCTTCGTAGTACGGTTTTATAAGTTCCTGATCAGAAGAGGCGGGTCTTCAGAGATATTGGGAGGGGTTTAGCTGCTTTCAGTGGGCATCTTCTCGGCACTACAGGGGATAAAAGAGATGACACAGTGGTCTGGCAGGGTACTACACACCTGGTTTGAGCTGGGAAGGTGACCCTCAGATGCCCATGCATGACAATACAGTATATATATATATATATATATATATATATATATATATATATATATATATATGGTTGAAATAGTTTACTGTCAAATAAATGCAAAGAGTACGCGACACGTGTTTCGCCCTCATTCTGGGCTCATCAGGCGTACACACTCCACTGCACTCCCTCTCGGGAATCGAACCTCGGACGTCAGCGCCAGAGGCGATGCCCCTAACGTTGCGCCACGGCGTGTGGTTCGTTTATTTGACAGCATGTAGATCGGGGTAATTACATTCACGGCATTCGAAGTCTGTGTCACAATCTGATTGTATGGGTGGTTACCTACCAGGTAACGCTTGTGGTTGGCCAGCAATCTGCTAACATCCGCCACGGTGCCCTCAGTTTGTGAAGAGCAGATCATAGAATGGTTGAAATAGTTTACTGTCAAATAAATGCAAAGAGTATGTGACACATGTTTCGCCCTCATTCTGGGCTCATCAGGCGTACACACTCCACTGCACTCCCTCTCGGGAATCGAACCTCGGACGTCAGCGCCTATATATATATATATATATTGTCGCAATAACGACCATGAGACATTGCAAAGGGTTGGGGCAGCCACCCATTTTATAGTTCCTGGCTGCAAAATTGATTCAAGAATAGCGACATGTTTATTCAACAGAGTCCACAACAAAACTGATTCTCTTCAGGCAATATGGCGGCTTTAAAGGCCAGCAAAGGAAGTGATGTCATCAGCACCGGAACCGGAAGGGACGTCATTGGCTGCCCCAGAGCCGGGCGGGATTTCCCTAGACTGGTCTGCAAAAGATCGAGAGGGAAAGTTAGTGCACTTCGCCACCCCCTGGTCTGGCATGGAATTACATGTATTCAAGCCCTTTGGTTGTCTCCAAAACACACGTGTGTGACAATATATATATATTATAAAACAAATCCTGGGAGAGAAAGACTAGGGAGACGAGACATGATCTTCACGAAGATCACGGAAGACACTTAAAACACCCATGAGATGAAAGAGATTGGCCACGGAGCATCTGGCGGGGACCTTGAACATGAGACTTTGTGCCAAGAGATTGACCCAGGACCGTCTTGCGTGTGTTTTTATATATATATATATATATACATATATATATATATATATATATATATATATATATATATATATACACTAGGGAGTTCGCCCCCTGCTCGCTTCGCTTGCCAACCCCTGTGGCCTGTGCTATGCGCCCGTTACTTTGCGCTCTCTGCTGCTCCCATTGTGAAGAGGGGGTCTGAACACACCCCAAGGAGATGCTGTCACTCCTCTGAAACCCCCTCTTAAATGGTGATACAATGGGAAACAAATACAGTTTTTTTTTATAATCTCCTCTTTGCTTAGTCAGCTGCTGCTGTGCCACGTGATCTGCATCTCGCACGGCACTTCAAACATTTAAAAGCCTGTAGAGCAGCTGTCCTACTCTTTGTCTTTTATTTCCGGCCCCGGGTGTGGTTAAATCTCTGGGCCCAATCTCTCGTCTCGCAGGACACAAGTTCTTGATATTTTTTAGTTTAAAATTTAAAAATGGAATAAGAATCTGAAAATCTAACAACATCACATCAAAGATCGATAAATTCTTAAAAGAATAATACCAAACATACATGTGCTGGTTTTAAAGCGTGAAGTAAATGTGATCATAAAAAGTCACATAAAATCATTGCACAAAATCGTTGCACTTTTAGGCTTAGGATTTTATACATATATAGAGTAGATATATATAGCCAATATCTGTAAAAATGTTTTCAGAAGAAGTCCGTAGACTATGTAGTTACCTAAAGTTTTGACCCTGGGGGTACCTTTGGCTTATTTTTTCTTTTTTACAGTTTAAATAATAGTGCTACCTGGTGTCTCAGAGCAAGTGAAACCCAAGAAGAGGCAAATATATGGACCACAACTTGAAATTACTTACCCGTGCTACTTCTAGTATATACAGTGCCCTCCATTATGTTTGGTACAAAGACACATTGTACTTTGATTTAGCCCTCTGGTCCACAGTTTAAAATAACAAATCAAACAATTCAGACATTCTGATTAAAATTCCCACTGCATACTTTCGTTTATTGATATTTGCATACATTTTGAACTCCATGTAGAAATGACAACACTTTTTCGACATGGTCCATCCATTTCATGTCACCATAATGTTTGGGACAATTGGCATCACAGATGTTTGTGATTCCTCAGGTGGATTTCATTGCTTCATGAGATACCTCGGCTTGCTTTGACCCTTTAGAGTCTGTAGTCACCATTGTTCAAAATGAGGACAATGAACATTTATATTTCACATCTCTCACTTCTCAAAGCACTTTACTCAGTGAGTGTGGACCCACTTCAACCACCATTAATGTATCACATCCACCTAGGTGTTGCGACGACAGCCATTTTTGCGACAGTACCCTCACCACAGCCTTTCAGTGATGAAGTGGTGACAGAAATAGGAATTTAGGGACAGGGAATGATTAGGGGAACAGAATGATTAAGCCATGGTGGGTAATTTACCCAGGACATGAGGATATACCCTACTGTTTATGAAGGATTCCCAGGGTTCTTTGATGAGCACAGAAAGTCCGGACCTCAGTTGTATGCCTCATCTGAATGTGACACCATTTTGTGGCACCCAAGCTTTTCCTAGATGGTCTCCCATCCAAGTACTGGCTGGGCCATACATGCTTAGCTTCAGATAGATAGATAGATAGATAGATAGATAGATAGATAGATAGATAGATAGATAGATAGATAGATAGATAGATAGATAGATAGATAGATAGATAGATAGATAGATATGAAAGGCACTATATAAATGATAGATAGATAGATAGATAGATAGATAGATAGATAGATAGATAGATAGATAGATAGATAGATAGATAGATAGATAGATATGAAAGGCACTATATAATAGATAGATATGAAAGGCACTATATAATAGATAGATAGATAGATAGATAGATAGATAGATAGATAGATAGATAGATAGATAGATAGATAGATAGATATGAAAGACACTATATAATAGATAGATAGATAGATAGATAGATAGATAGATAGATAGATAGATAGATAGATAGATAGATAGATAGATAGATAGATAGATAGATATGAAAGGCACTATATAATAGATAGATAGATAGATAGATAGATAGATAGATAGATAGATAGATAGATAGATAGATAGATAGATAGATAGATAGATAGATAGATAGATAGATAGATAGATATGAAAGGCACTATATAAAAGATAGATAGATAGATAGATAGATAGATAGATAGATAGATAGATAGATAGATAGATAGATAGATAGATAGATAGATAGATAGATAGATAGATATGAAAGGCACTATATAATAGATAGATAGATATGAAAGGCACTATATAATAGATAGATAGATAGATAGATAGATAGATAGATAGATAGATAGATAGATAGATAGATAGATAGATAGATAGATAGATAGATATGAAAGGCACTATATAATAGATAGATAGATAGATAGATAGATAGATAGATAGATAGATAGATAGATAGATAGATAGATAGATAGATAGATAGATATGAAAGGCACTATATAATAGATAGATAGATAGATAGATAGATAGATAGATAGATAGATAGATAGATAGATAGATAGATAGATAGATAGATAGATAGATAGATAGATAGATAGATAGATAGAACACAGCATAAAATTCTCAAACCTTATGTGGCTAGAAAATTTGTCAGAAGTATCAGCCATAAAACAGTAATGGTAGTAAGGCAGTCGACAGTGCACCAGATCTCACACTCAACTATACACTTATACTGTACAGTAACAAATAATTGAAATAAATTTAGAGTAATCAATTCACCCAACCTAAACATCTTTGCATGCCTGGTTGAAACCCCCCAGACAAGTGAAAATGTGCAAGCTTCACATTGACAACACCTCGTGAATTGGATTAGGAGGCTGTGAGGTTTTACTGTATGTTATTTTAAGAAAAATATCCTTGATATCATGAAGTGCATGGCAAATAAAAAAGGCTGAAAAGATCTTTATATTTACCAATATACCACATGCATTTGACTTCAAAACCTCATTAAATGGTCTAAATGGTCATTTGTCTTGCCATTTAAATAACCCTGATGTGATGCCTTAAAATGTAAAATGTGATAATATCAGAAACTCAAGAGTCAAGCATTTGAAAACAAAGCTTCATTAATTTTATTACAGAGCAAGCCATTGCAGACAGTTATTCACGATTATTCCTGGCTATTAAATTAGTTGTATCAAAGCCGTATGTCACTGTAAGCCCATTATAAAATGATAAATGTATTGAAAAATTAGAAGAATGGAGTTAAAATGCCCATGTGATTTGGTTAGCAACAGAGGAACAAAGGCCTGTGTTTGGGAGGCTGAACTTATTGGGATGATTCACCCAATTAAACCTGCGCGCGCACACAGTTGGATATTGATAGCAGTGACTGTGATATATCATGCTGTAACTGAGTAAGCCTTGTCACAGTTGGTGCCTGAATAATTTGAAAATTATTAATATTTATTAAGGATTAAAATGCAACAAAAACTGTCCCTTGTTCTGGCTTAAAAAAGTTCCCCTTTTATTATCTTTGAATAAACTAATCCCCCCTTATTTGGATTTCATTTACATTTTGTGAAGGATTATTCTTACTTTCCAAGTCTAAATCCATTTAGCTCTAATCTTTGCCTTGAGGCACAATGCTTTCTAATGGGAGACCCTCGGCCACAAGTGACTGTTTGTCAGTAAGCAGTGACTCCTCTGCCCTTCATCCACAGGACTAGTCAGCATTGTTGGGCCAAACCGCAATGAGCAAATGAAACTTTCCAAGTCAAAATGTTACTATAATAGCAGCAGACCGAGATTAACTCAATGTGTGTTATTTGAGCATAAAGCGTGCCTGTCAGTGATCGATGATGATGAATACTTTGAGACTCGCACCTCACTGCTTAATCGGCTAGACTTGGCTGCTCATTTATTCTCCTGCTTTGTTGAGTTTCACGGCCTGACATCAGCTTTCTGTTTTCTGGTGGAGGCTCAGTCCAGCAAGTTACTGTTTGAGGGAAGGAAAATGCAGGGCATGCAATATTTATAAGGATTGCTACCGGACCTAACAAAGCAGAATAAGCAACGGGATTACAGTTCAGTGGAAATGACAGACGTCAAGGTTGTCGAGGTGACAGTTTGTGTGCTCATTGCAAGCATAAATAGACGTCTGCAAGGACATGGAGAGTATCTAACTGTGGTTCACAGGGGATTTGATTTGTAATCAGCTATTTTGTGTTTTAAACTTGTAATTAATTTAAACCACTTTGTGGAAATCTAACACGAAAGAGTCTCTTTTTGCTGATTAGTGTCAAAAACGGCAAATTAAATCCACTGTGTTCTAAAATTACACAACAATAAAATGTGAAAACTTCCATGGACGTAAATACTTGTTATCTTCATCCTCGTCTTCATCTTTTCCCACTTCTATACTGGGGTTGATGTGCTGGATCAACCGTCTCCAAACTGCTCGGTCCTGCACCTCCTCACCAGTCAGCCCATTTTTTTTCCAAGGTTCAAGGATTCTTTATTTAGTCGCGTTTACACAAGAAAACATTAAATTTGCCTTCTCAGTTGCATCTAATTATAGACAGAAAGACATGAAACAAATAGAGACAAGGCAGGTTAAGGTAAGGCAGGGTGATAATGCATATTTACTCCTAAATGCTTACAGGATACATATCAAACTTCTATCACTTTCTCCGATATTCCTTATTAAAAAGTCGTATGGCACTAGGTAGAAAGGAATTTCTGGAATGACTTGTGTGAGTTTTCAAATCGACTCTCCTTCCTGATTTACTGAAGTTAAGCTCCACATGTAATGGAGGTCTGTCGTCAGTCTCTTTAGCACTGTCCTCTGACACACACTTACCAAATCATCCCCATCCATCCCAATAACTTTAGTTGCATGCTTAGTGATCTGCTGGAGATTTTTTAAATGTTTTTTTTATCAGGCTACTAAACCAGGCAATGAAACTGAAAGTGATGACAGACTGGATCAGACTGCAATAAAAGGCCAACATGGGGTCATTGTCTACTTTAAATAGTTTGAGTTTACGGAGGAGAAATAAATGCTGATTGCATTTAGAGGATTTTCTTTTGTATTTACATTCCAGTTCAGATTGTTATCTAGGTTAGTTCCTAAATATTTATATTCATTTACTATTTCTACCTCTTCCACCAAAACAACAATGGGTGAACATCCAGATCAAGGTTATTATAGTTTTGCCTTTTTATATTAGTTTTTATTTCAATATTTTTTCTGACCTTACTTAGGAATTCAGTTTAGTTTTTTTTTCCTCCATTGTGTATTTTTAGTTTTAATTTAGTTTTTATTTCACAAAGACATTTCTATTTTATTTTAATATCTATTAGTTTTAGTAATTATGGTATGATTAAAGAGCTACTTTGGAGTTTAGTTTTGTGTCACAAATCAGACAGAACTGTACACTTAAACGGGTTAGGATATGAGTTTAAAAGCTTACTACACTACATCGTTTACTATCTGGTTTTGTTTTTGTCTGGTAAAAACAAGTATAATCAAAAACAGATACTGAATATGTACAATTTTATACAATTTTATAATTTTTTAAAATATTTTCTATGTCATTTGTGCTGAACAAATGTGTACTGACTGTTGGCAGTTTTTATCTTTTTCTTTTATTGCCCAGAATAGGCCAATTTGTAATGAAATTTAGGTGAATTTTAAGGTTTGAGGTTTTTGTTTTTTACTCTAAATGTCTATACCACACAACATATCCTGCTCCAAGACAATGTGCTTAAAATGAATGCCTTCAATATTGCATTAAAAAATCTTCCATACTGAGCCGTGTTATTTTCTAGCAGCCATATTGATCCCTGATTCCATCTCATGCAGATTACTTTTTTAAAGCCAATGTGATTGGTCAGCAACAATATATCTTACATGATGACCTAGTCAGTCTCTCGATCAGTGCCGCTTTATTTTCAGAAAGGATTTCTCCTTGTGCAAAGTGGCAGGTGAATTATTGTCAACAAAATGCAGGCACCTGAGAAATAAACTGAAACGTTACTCACTCGTGATTTTTATGTCCGTATGGTGAAGGTTTTGTTGACCAGCACATTCTGTTTTTCAGGCGTTTTAAATTACATTTTGTTATACAACAAGGGCAAAGAATGGCAGCACAGTAAATCACTTTCTTTTCCACATATTTTTCGTGCCCGTAGACAGCTTGCTCTGTCACTGAAAATGCTGTGTAAACAGTCACCCTCCACCACCAGCCGCCGTTCACTGGATGAATATATTCAGGCAGCTCATGGTGGATTTCTTTCTGTTTTAGAGTTAAAAGTTACAAGTGTTAAAGACTAATGGCAAGAGTCTTCTTCTTTCGGCTGCTCCTGTTTTGGGTTGCCACAGCGGATCATCTTCTTCCATATCTTTGTCTTTTGCATCTTGTTCTGTCGCACCGATCACCTGCATGTCCTCTCTCACCACATCCATAAACCTTTGTTTAGGCCTTCCTCTTTTCCTCTTCCCTGGCAGCTCTATCCTTAGCATCCTTCTCCCAATATACCAAGTATCTCTCCTCTGCACATGTTCAAACCAACACAATCTCGCCTCTCTGACTTTGTCTCTCAACCATCCTACTTGAGCTGACCCTCTAATGTCCTCATTTCTAATCCTCTCCATCCTCGTAACACCCAATGCAAATTTTAGTATCTTTAACTCTGCCACCTTTAGCTCTGTCTCCTGCTTTCTGGTCAGTGCCACCGTCACCAACCCATATAACACAACTGGTCTCACTACCATCCTGTAGACCTTCCCTTTCACTCTTGTTGTATAATCACAAAATAATTATCTTTAAACACTGACCCATGATTCCTGTTTGCTATGATCATACATGCCTTTTTCACTGGATTATGATTTCAATTCAGAGTGTTTTGTATAAACCTGTGTGAAAAGAAACACCTTGACACCACAAAAAGGTTTGGAGCAGCCACCCCATATACTTGAAGTTTTGGCTGAAAAAGTAAAAATATGAGTCTTTACAGACAAGAGTCCAAAACAGAACTGACATTCAGAAGGAATACTTTTATGGCGGTTTTCAAAGTCGGTCAGGGGAAATTACATCATCAGGCCTGGACCTGGAAGTGATGTCATTGGGTCTGGAATCAGAAGTGGTGTCATCGGGTCCAGACCTGGAAGTGATTTTATCGGTTTCAGAAGTGATGTATTCTGGCCTGGGCCCGGAAGTACCCTCAGAGGACCCTGGTAGAATTTCCCGTGTTTGTTCTGCAGGGATAAAAGAGAAAGGATTAGTGTACTCTGCCACCCCCTGGCCCAGGGTGGAATTGCCTTCTTTTGAGCCCTTTAACTGCCTCCCATGTGTACATGTGTGACTCCTGTTAACCCAAATCGTGTGCCTTTGCCCTCTGAGATGAATAACACAGCATCAGGACAAAGGCCCACGTGGAGATAAAGAGAACATGCAAAACACACATAGACAGTGAGCAGGGTAGGATTTGAAAAAAGAACTGTAGCCATAAATATTTGGTCAGTGTTGGTGAAGCGGTATGCTACACTGAAAATGTGTAATGGTGTGAAACTACTATAAATGAACGACACATTCAATAGCTCTGTACACAGTCTTACTGTGCTATTTCTTATTATGTTCATTTATGTTGCTCAATGATTGAAATGATTACATTTTATACTGTAGTGTAATATACTTTATGGATTTGATTGAACTGCTCAGACCATATATTCGATACAATAATGTAATTATGTTTACTGATTTCAGTACTTTGTACACGTGATTACACCTACTACTGCTAATAATAATTGAATTGATCAGATTGTTCGAGCACAGTACTGCAATTTTGTTTAATGGTTTGATTGAATGATCAGCTCTTATATTTGAGGCGACACTGTAATCTATTGTCCTCTGTATGATGACGCATGCCCTTAATAGTGCTATACAAAATAAAGATTGATTAATTAATTGACAACTCAACTATGAATTAAAAAAGAGAAAGCATTTGGAACATCCATCTTCTTCTTGATTTGATTCACCCATTTATCAGTGCAGAAGAGGGTAGGCAATACCAAAAGCAGGAGAGAGTACATTTATGAACCACTGAAACTTGTCATGTCATTTCCTAACCTGCTTAATCCAGATGAGGATTGTTCTCCTATCCCAGCTAGTACAGGGCACAAGGCAGGATCAGATCCTGGTAGAGGTTGCCAGTCCATTGCAGGGTGAACACACACACACCCACTAGTGCCAGTTTAGCATCGCCAGTTCACCTAACCTGCATGACGTTGGACAGTGAGAGGAAACCAGGGCACCCGGAGGAAACCCACACAGGCACAGGGAGAACATACAAATTCCATTCAAAGAGGACCTGGGACGTGAAACCCCCGGACTCCTTACTGCCAGGTAATAACAACAACAACATTTATTTCTATAGCACATTTCCATACAAATGATGGAGCTCAAAGTGCTTTACATGATGAAGAAAGAGAAAAAAGTCAAAATAAATAAGAAAATAGAATTAGGGAACACTAATTAACATAGAATAAAAGTAAGATCCGATGGCCAGGGAGGACAGAAAAACAAAAATATTAATATATTAAAATATACAAAGCAGTTATTTGGGAATAATGCATTTTTTAACAATATTTTCATGTTGATTTTCATTCTACTTTTCCAGGTGTCCTAATTATGTAACTAATCCATTATTTATTAATTAGTGGGTCTGACGCTAAAGTAGTTGCAGCCTTTCATGATTCAGTGTTGTTTCCCTGAGTGTCTGCTCTGCTCATTTTTCAATTGTCGTTATTAATGACTTCTTGGGCACAGCTCGGCTGTGACATTAATGTCTCTGGTGACTCTTCCTATGAAGACAGTAAACAGATTGGGAGAGCATGGGGGGTTATGAGGTTGCTGGAAAGGGGTGTGTGGCGCTCCCGATATCTATGCAAAAGGACCAAGGTCCAAGTCTTTAGAGTTCTGATGCTTCCTGTCTTGCTATATGGTTGTGAGACATAGACGCTATCCAGTGACCTGAGACGAAGACTGGACTCCTTTGGTGCTGTGTCTCTCTGGAAAATCCTTGGGTATCGTTGGTTTGACTTTGTGTTGAATGAGCGGTTGCTCATGAAGTCCCGAATGAGGCACATTACCTGCATTGTGAGGGGCTCATAAGATATTCATTGTTGGGGACCCGAGTGGCTGGACCAGGCCAAGGGGTTGCCCATGTAACACCTGGCCGCGGCAGATAGAGGGTCATTTCTGGAGGGTGGGACTGGACCGCATGTCTGCCTGGTGGGTTGCAAACCGGGATCCCAAGTTGTTTTGTTGTGTGGTGAGTGCGGCAATGCGCAGTACCAGTGCATGCTTCTCAACTTCACTTGATTTGATTATTAAGATACAAGAAGGGGGAAAACTGCACAGAGAAAGGGAAAAATATAATGAAGTCAATCAAAAGAGAGTTAAACATTTACATCTATAGCAAAAATAGAAAAATATTTAAATCTTATATACTGCATAAAGCAGACTGTACCAATCTTGCGGTCTTGTATGTATGTTATCATTCAGTTGAACGTTTACTGAAGCGCCATATGTTGGCTGATTAGAAAGTTGACATGTAACTACAGTGATCCCTTGCTATATCGCGCTTCGTCTTTCGCGGCTTCACTCCATCGCGGATTTTAAATGTAAGCATATGTGAATATATATCACGGATTTTTCACTGCTTTGCGGACGTCTGCGGTCTACAGTACGTGTGCTTCCTCAGTTGATTTGCCCATTTGAATTCAAACAAGGGACGCATTTGAATTCAAACAAGGGACGCTATTGGCGGATGGCTGAGAAGCTACCCAATCAGAGCACGCGGTTAAGCTCCTGGGTGCTTTGCTAACTCTCGAGTGTCTCACGACCATTCTACAAATGGCAAAAGATCTCCAGACATCAGTTGAAGAATGGGACCCGCAAATGATTCGTTCTTTGCAATTTAAAAATGCTCTTGACGGCGCCACGGAAGTGTATAGGAACCTCTTTACACAAATGAAAAAGCAGCGCCAGCAACTGCCCATCACGATGTTCCTTACACGCAAAACACTGCCTAGTACGCCTTCAGTGGAAGAAGACGACGGCGGTGCTACACAGTCGCCTGAAGAGGCTCCTTTAGAACAGCTGTGACAGTGCAGTAAATGTCATCGTTATCTGACAAGTTGGTGAGTGCCCAAAACTATTTTTCTACGTACTCAGTACATGTATGTACGTTTATTGTAACTGTGCACACATTTTATACAATTTTTTTCCTTGCATTGTTGGTATTTATTGACGGCGGCCTGTCTATCATAATGGCTGTAACAAATGTGATATCGGAGACGCTCTACAGTATCTTTAAAATAACATTTTGGTTTTATGTACAGCATTTACATGTTATAGATTTTTCACGTATTTTTATATTACCTACTCAATTACAATATGTTTAAAACTGTATTACGTATTAAATAAAACTCCTCAATGATATACGATACGTATGTTTGTGAGTAGTATATAAACTGTGTTTACATACATAATTTCAACGAATCTTACCTAATAACTAAGAGAATATAAAGGGTTTATGCTGTATAACTGTACGGGGAATATTTATAAACCATGTGGGAGAGTTTATAAGGACTTAAAATATATAAAAATAACCATATAAACATATGGTTTCTACTTTGCGGATTTTATTATTTCGCAGGTGGCTCTGGAACGCAACCCCCGCGATGGAGGAGGGATTACTGTATCTCTAGAGTATATAAAATCCAATATCTGTCTGTCTGTTCGCTTTTCACAAGAGAACTACTTAACGGATTTAGATCGTTTTTTTTCTATAATTTGCTTTAACATTCCGGTTGATTTTACGACTTCTCTCATAATGCTGAGTATCATCCGAGAGACACGCAATGGGCCGAGGGGAGGAGAGTGGGGCCCTCCTCACTCACTTCCCAGCTACAGGGTGTGTACCTTGCCTTTGCTTAACTAGCGAACGAGAGAATTATTTAACGGATTTAAATTGTCTTTTTTCTATAATTTGCTTGAACATTCTAGTTGACTATACGACTACTCTAAGCGCACTATCATATAGTTCGCTTGCGGTTTCTTTGAGCAAATCCGAGAGACACGCAACAGGTCAAGAAAATGTAGGCGGGGCCATCCCCACTCACGAGCCAGACTCGAGGTGTGTACCTTGCCTCCACTTAGCTAGCAAATGAGACAACTACTTAACGGATTTAGATCGGGTTTTTTTTTCTATAATATTCTTGAACATTCCGGTTTTCATTCCGATTTTGCGACTTCTTTCATCGCGCTAAGAATCATAGTTCGCTTGCAGGAGCAATATATTCACGCTAATCCAAGAGATAGGCTGTGGGCCGAGGGCAAGGGGAAGCATGGCGTCAGGAGTGGGAGGCCGGATGGGGTTCTCCTCACTCACGTTCCAGCTTCCATTTGAGTTGCTCTACCTCTGCACTTTGGAGTGTTCCATGTCTCCGCTTAGCTAGCAATATCTGTTTGTTTATTGATTTTTAAAGTTTGTCTTGTTTCACAACTACAGGGGCAGAGCCACGGGGGACAGCTAGGGTCCTATAATTGTGGTGCTTTTTTGAATGTAGATTAAGAGAAGAGGAAAAAAAAAACACCAGTTAATTAAATGAGATCAGTGTTATCAGTTACTGGCACTGATTATGAATCTGGTTGGAACAAAAAGCCGACACCACAGTTGGCCCTCAGGACCGACTTTGAGAACCCCTGAGTTAGATGATGTACACAACTCGCAACATTCAGGTGCATTTGACGCCTGTGTTAATTGTTATGAGAGCTGAAACATTTCATATATATATATTTTTTTTTACTTAATTCAATCTGCCATTGGATCCCAATCCAGGTGGTTCGTCGTGCGGTTGGTCTGGGAATGTGCTATAAGCAGCGCATGCTCCCAACCTCTAATTCAAGTCCGATTTGGTTAAATAAATTGCTTTGTAATATTTATCATATTCAAATATAATAGTAATAACAGAATGTGTTAATAAAGTATCTTATCTATCTATCTATCTATCTATCTATCTATCTATCTATCTATCTATCTATCTATCTATCTATCTAGTAGACTAGATAAAATATATGATTTTTAAAGGCACTTTAAAATGAAGCTAAAAAATAAGCACAAAGTGGCATATGGTGGCTCAATGGCTTTCATACATAGAAGACTGCAAATTCGAGTGATGTGATAATGGCATCGATTAATGTGTGTTAGTGGTGGAAGGTCTGTGATTAATTATTATTCAATTTTCTTAAACATGACAGTTTTGAAAGTATACCCAATAGAGTAGTATCCAATAATTAATATTTGAAAAATAAATCATATTACAAAATGACCAATGCTAGCACAAAATTAGCATCAAAGTTACACTAACCAAGGAATTACAAACTGAAATAAGTTCCCCATCTAGCTATTAATATTAGTTAAAACACAGTAATTTGGTAAAATAACGTAACTAAGTAAGAACTTGGAAAGGAGCTTATTGATTGTATAATGGGAATACGAATGGCACATGATAGGTAAGCAGAACATTCATTGGCTTGTCACAATTGTTCATATACAGTATATCTGGGTCTGAAAGATCAGGGGTGAGAAAGAAAAAACATTATTAGATAGATAGATAGATAGATAGATAGATAGATAGATAGATAGATAGATAGATAGATAGATAGATAGATAGATAGATAGATAGATAGATAGATAGATAGATAGATAGATAGATAGATAGATAGATAGATTAACCAAAATGTAAGCTATAATAAGAATGTGCTGTGCATTAACTGACAGTATAACATTAATCCTTTTATAAGCTGAGAAAAGATTCTTAAATTGTAACTGCCACTTAGCCGTTGAAGTGTTGTAACCCTGATGGTGCAGTAGAATAGGGAAGTACATGTTTTGCAAAGTGCTGTCTCTGTAAAACTAGCCATAGCTGAATTGCATCGCCTAATTTGGATAGGGAACCTGGGACTTTGGGCATGCTGACTACCGTGTACTTCTGCACATACTGATTTAATGTTTCATCTTAAGCTACTTGAAAACTCTGTATGACCTCAAATTGAACTGACATACTTCCTCTTTTTGTTTAGTAAACAAACTGGTATAAAACTGAGCTAACTTCCTTTTTTGAGCAGGCTGACGGTTTGTAGCACACTGGAGCTGACAGGCTCTACAGCAGCCAGCTTTCCTGCTAACTAAGAATAAAAAGAAATTGCTTTTTATTCATTTTTGGTGTCTGCCTTCTGTTGTTCTCGACTTTCGTCCACAGGGGCTGGGTGCCAGAAATTGGGGCTTAAGCCACTGAAGACCCCCACCTCTTAACACCTGGCCTGTGTTTATATCGGTTAGAGCAGCTGCAACTTTCCCATATTGGTAATTACACTATACTGTATACTCGTGTGTCAGACTCTGACTTATATGACTGTTTGAAAATACGACACTTCAATTTTGTTTTTTTTACATCTTCTTCCTTCCTCTAATCTCGCATCAGTTTCTCAGACACATCGAATTTTGTTGCAGCAGTGCAGTTGCCAATTTCTTTCGCTACTTCAACAACTTTTAATTTAAAACCAACTTCATATTTTCTTCTGATCGAACGCTCCATTGTAGATAAAGGATGCTCTTACGATAAAGGTGTATGAGGGTGTGAGATACAAAAAACACAAAACAGTACAAACGTCACTTCGAAATAGTTTGGGTATTACCGTGTGGTCACGTAGGCACAATACAAAGAAAAAAAGGCTGCGTGCTCCGTGGTTACTCTCTCAGGTGGGCATTAGCATATTATAATCTCTTGGACCAATAGCGTGAGTTTTCCTTATTCAACTTATATGACCGACATTATAAAATACTGGAAATTATCATATATATTAAAATCAAGTCCTGACTCATCTGCAGTAGCTCAAACAGCATTTAGCTGCAGGTTGATAACATCAGTTTTTTATGATAATAATCTGCAGATAATCTCGTGAAATGAATTCAGTCTTATATATGCTTACATAATTGCTTTCTATTTCCATTTAGTTCCAGAGAAGTGACTTTATTTGTCCTTTATTAGTTAACATAACTAAAGCAACAGGATAAGGTGCTGTGGTGTTAGCTGTTTGCACATATGCTCTGCTCTGCCCTCTGCTCGACTCGCTTGTTGAGTAAAAGAGAAATATGCAAGTTTAAGCCACCACTCTCAAGGTAAAAACTGAAACGATAAACTAATGCCTACTTGAAGTCAAATAGAACGGTTCTCTGTTTTAAGATGGATGAGTTTGCAAATTCACTAATGCTTTTCAATGGCAAATTTTGCAGTTTTTAACCTTTGTTCGAGATATCGCAACAGCAATAGATCTGTCTTCACACATTTCTTTAAAGAATATGGTTGCCACATCACAACAAAATTGGTCCATGGGTGGCGAGTTGTTTCATGTGGATAGATAATTAGAAAGACAGAGAGACACACATGGACTTTTGCGATAGGTGCTTCACTCATTGTATACACTGGCTGGCATCCTTCAACATCTGCAATAAGATGCTGCAGATGTTCTATCAGACAGTTGTGACGAGCGCCCTCTTCTACACAGTGGTGTGCTAGGGGATTTGGGGGTAAATGTTAAAATTATACAAAGTTATTGTCTGTCTGTGTACCTGCATTGTTATCGCCATTGTTATCACTCTTTAATTTAATATTGTTTTTTATCAGTATGCTGCTGCTAGAGTATGTGAATTTCCCCTTGGGATTAATAAAGTATCTATCTATCTATCTATCTATCTATCTATCTATCTATCTATCTATCTATCTATCTATCTATCTATCTATCTATCTATCTATCTATCTACAAGTTGTGGCAGACCGCTGGGGGTGGTACCCAGCCGGGATGCCCGAGAGGACTGGAGGAGGGCTTGGGCCTCCTCCAGACCACGAGAGGGCAACTGCCCTGGCTGTGTTGGAGGCCACGGGTGCAGGATTTGGAAGCCCAACCCTGTATGGGCCCGTGGTCACCACCAGAGGGCGCCCCAGTGCCTAGAGAGCCCTGGACCTCAGCACTTCCGCCACACCCGGAAGTGCTGTGGGGAAGAAGAAAGGGGACACCTAGAGTCCTTCCTGGTGCACAGCCAGCACTTCCGCCACACAGGGGGTGCATAAAAGGGGCCGCCTCCCTTCAGACAGTGACTGGAGTCGGGCGAGGAGTGGACGAAGTCTTGGTGGAAAAGAGTGGAGGCGGCCTGAAGGAAGCAGGCACTGGATGGAGAGGCCTGGACTTTGGGGGATTGGTGCTGGAGGCACTGGGTTGTGCACAAGTGAATCGTGTAAATAGTGTAAATAAACGTGTGTTGGGTGAACTTACGATGTCCATCTGTCTGTGTCCGGGCTGCTTCTCACAAAGTATATATAACTATAGGTCAGCATATCAGTGCAGCACAGGTCAATTAATGGAAGGAGTAATTAACGAAAAGATCCAGCGACACATGGCAAGAACAGGAGTGTTAGCAAATAGTAACATGAGTTCTGACAGGGAGGTCATGTTTTACTAATGTGCTGGAATTCTATGAACAAGCAATCAAGGTATATGACCATAAAAGTGCACGTGATATTATTTATCTTGATTTTATGAAGGATTTTGATAAGGTACCACCAGAACGGCGTGGAAGTTCAAGGCACAGTGTGTAGATGGGTATAAAATTTGGCTGAAACACAAGAAGCCAAAGGTTACGGTGAGGAGAAGTTTTTAGAATTAGGTAAATTTAAAAGTGGTGTACCTTAGGCGTCAGTGCTAAGGCTGTTGCTATTTTTAATAGACATAGCCCATCTGGACAAGAATATAATCAAAAAGTTGGTTACGTCTGCAAATGACCAAACTACGTGGAAGGGTAAATGATGTAGAATCAGCTAAATGGTTACAGAGAGACTTGGACAAAATACAGGCTTGGGCAGAATTGTGACAGATGAAATTTAATATAAGTAAATGTAAAGAGATATGCATAGGGATGACAATGGGTAGATCTAAGTACACAATGGGAGGTTGGGAACTTTAAATTACAATTTATGAGAGTAATCTAGGAGATACAGAGGACCGATCACTGTTTACACGAAGACAGTGTTTAGAAGTGATCAAGAAGGTTAACAGGATGTTATATAGGTTTATATGTCATAAGTGTACACCGTGCTTTCTCTGTCAAACCATTCTTCAAAAACAACAAATCCGTCATCACTATGCAATGCTCCTTCCGAACATACTTCAGCATTCCTCCTAATGGTGACGTCCCAAATCGGAAAGCAATTCTTCAGCGGGTAGCTAAATTAAGAAAGATTGTTACAACATTGAACAGGAAAATCTCCAGGCCATCCTTGGACTGTACGAACGCCTGAAAACATCCAAGCTGTAAGATCATCAATTTTGCAGTCTCCTAGTTGTTCAGCTCACAAACATGCTTCTGCCTTAGGCATTTCCAACATGTCTTTGAGGAGGATTTTGCATGAGAACCTTAATTTCCATCCATTCAAAATGATGGTAGTGCAGGAACTCACTGAGAGAGACTGGGAGAGACATAGGGAGTTGTGCGTGAACATTCTGCAAACCGTTCATCGAGATGCTATTGTCATGTGCAGTGACAAGGTACATTTCTATTTGAATGGTTGTCTTAATAAGCAAAATCGCTTTTAGGCTGAAACCAACCCTCATGTACTTCATCAGAGACCCCTGCACAGTGAGCGTGTTTCAGTTTGGTGCTCTGCTGCAGAATTTGGCATTGTAGGCCCTTACTTTTTTGAGGGGGGATAAGCAATGGTCCCCATCACTTCAGAACGTTACATTGAAATGCTAGAGAACTTTTTGCCGCCCCACCTGCAAGAAATGGATGGTGGATGCCTGATTTCAACAAGATAGAGTAACAGCTCATATGGCACCAAGATCCATTCAAGTTTTGCAGGAGATGTTTCTGGGGAAGCTGATCTCCCTGCAAGGTGATGTCAGGTGGCATTCACATTTGTCTGATCTCGCTCCGTGCAATTTCTTCTTGTGGGGCTACATCAAGTCGAAGGTATACACACACCGACCTCAAAACCTTGAAACCCTCAAGGATGCTATTCACCATGAAAATTCCGCTATTCCCGTTGAAATGGCTGAATGAGTCACGTGAGCCTTCAGAAATTGTCTAGAAGAGTGTATCGCTAATTATGGTCACCACCTGAATACATCATTTTTAAAAAATCTATTTTTTATACCCTTTCTTGTGTCGTAATGAAATTTATTTTACCTTGTAGCATTTTTGTTGAATAAATGTTTGAAATGTGGTACTTCTTTTTGGCCCAACCTGTATATTGTGATATATCAGGATGTGGGGAGTGCAAGCCAAGGGAGGTTATGTTTAATTTCTACAATACACTAGTGAGGCTTTACGTGGGGTACTGTGTGCAGTTTTGGTCTCCATATTACCACAAAGAAATAGCAGCACTAGAGAAACTCCAGAGGAGAGCGACTTGGCTGATTCTGGGACTGAGAGGCATGAACTATAAGGAGAGATTGCAGGAGTTGAACCTTTTCAGTTTGAGCAAGTGGAGACTAAGAGGTGCAATGATCAAAGGACCTAAAACTATGAAGAGAATTAGTACAGTAGATCCCAGTTCCTCAATAGTAACACAGTATCACGTTTGGAAACTTGTCAAGGGCGAATTGTACACAAATGTCACTAAATTTTTCTTTGTGCCAAGAACCATAGATACTTGAAATAAATTACCAAGTAGTTTTAAGAAGGTTTCACATCCTGAGACTTCGCAGGATCCCCTCAAGGTTGCTGGATATCATGGACGGCCTGTACACTGTTACTCTGAGTGCTATGCAGAGTGGAGGCAGAACCTCTGTGTTTTTGCCAGTTGATTCTGGAATTGGTCAGGGATGTGTTCTTCTCCTACTCTGTTCAATGCTTGCATGGACTGGGAGCTGGGCATGGTCGTGGGGTCCAGCAGCTGTAGGGTATCTGTTGGTGAAGAGAGATTCATTGATCTTGACTTTGCCAACAATGCTGTGATCTTCGCGGAGTCAATGGAGGCTCTGATCAGGGCCCTTGAGAGACTGAGTGAGGAGTCTGAGTGCCTGGGCTTGCGAGTGTCCTGATAAACACCAACATCAGGCCTTTAATGACCTCTTGGGCACAGCCATCAGCAGTGTGTCTGTCTCCAGAGAGAGTGTCAACCTTGTCGAGAAGTTTACTTACCTTGGCAGTGACATTCATGTCTCTGGTGACTCTTCCTATGAAGTCAGTAGACAGACTGGGAGAGCATGGAGGTCATGAGGTCACTGGAAAGGGGTGTGTGGCGCTCCCGATATCTATGCAAATTGATGATATCCAAGTCTTTAGAATCCTGGTGCCTCCTGTGTTGCTATATGGTTGCAAGACATGGACACTATCCGGTGACCTGAGACAAGGACTGGACTCCTTTGGTACTGTGTCTTTTCAGAGCATCCTTGGGTACCGTTGGTTTGACTTTGTGTTGAATGAGTGGTTGCTTACTGAGTCCCAAATTAGGCACATTACCTGCATTGTGAGGGAGCGTCAGTTACAGCACTACGGCCATGTGACATGAAACCCTAAAGGATGATCACAGGATTCTCATTGTTGAGGACCACATTGGCTGGACCAGGGCAAGGGGACGCCCATGTAACACCTGGCTGTGGCAGATAGAGGGTCATTTCCAACGCACTGTACCCATGCATGCTCCCCAACCTGACCTGACCTGACCTGTGAAGGTCTCGACTTGTTATTATTTTGGACTATCTCAGTAAAAAGGGTCAACAAGCGTGTTGGGGTGAATGGCCTGTTCTCATCGCAGCTTTTCTAATGTTCTAATGAAAAGCTTTGAACATTAACAATACAATTAAACCTGCAAGGAGCATAGGTGTCACATATCTAAAGATGCTTTCTTTCCGCAGGAACTTTGTTTTCCAGAACTGACAAGTTCCTTGACGATGTAGACCCTGGACCATTTGTTTTGCACTCTCATTGCACAACAGGAACTATATATCCTTCATGCAAAATATGTGCAGTGCAAAGAAGAGTGATATGGTGCGAAATGAGGTGCATTCAAGAGTTTACAGGGGAGATTTACAACTCGATACAGTGCCTGGTGGGGTGAACCAGGGAAGTGACTATAAAGACTGATGCGGCACGAAGAGCAGCGTGATCGAGAGTTGTCAGGGGAAATGAGGTGCATAACACAGTTCACCAAGGAGGCGGCTATGAGGAGTGATGTGATGCAAAATGCAGTGTGGTGGGGAGTTCGAAGGGGAGATTATTTCTTTGATGAGGTGCATGGTACGGTGTGCGATAAAGAGTGATGCAGTGTGAAGTGTGGTGTTTCATCTTCACCGATAACTCTCCAAAGTCCACACTAACAAATTTGTAAGATGGTGCCAGTGCTTGTGGGCAACCAATCAGTACAAACCCACCTACGACAGTTCCTACCTGAAAAAAAAAGTACATACCTTTTAGTAAGAGCTAAAGAAAAGTTCCAGAAACTACCTACAAAGAACTACAAATGGCCCGAGTACTTGTGGTGGGAATGTTGCAAAAGTTCCTGAATTTCTAAGAGGTTCTTGGATCCTACAGTGGGAAAGTGCCTTAGGTAAGAGCTTTTTAGAAGGCTTCTCAACATCCCTTGGTAAGCAATTGACTCTAATATTCAAAAAGACTTGTCATACTGAAGATGTGTATCAAAAACCATGAACCTGAAAACAAAAAAGGAAGATTTTTCCCTAACATGAATAAATAAATCAAACTGCTGTAAAAAACCTTCTATGGAATTTGATCGACACAGGCCCGGTCCATGCCTTGTACCCATTTTTGCCAGGATAAGTTCCCCTGATGGCCCTGAATCGGAATTTAACTAGTTCGAGAATGTTACGCAATGATACCATTTTTTAACTACTTATTAAGGTGATATAAGACAATAAAATCATGAACGCACTTGCTCTTTAATGCATACCCATCAGCTAGAAGTCTCTGTGATTTATTGTGATGAAGCCTATAGGGATGTAAATTGTTCCCTAGTCATCAACATGTCATTTTTTTAAGTAAATGCCTTCATTTAATGTAACAAGATGTTTAATGATTCGCTAACTGACATGAAACATTTAGTATACTGAAAAACGGGTGGTGTGGGTTTATTTATCCAGGCCTGCCAGCATTTCAGCTCTCATCATTTTAAATCCACAGACAGCCAGTATTGGAATAATTCTATTTCTTCTGGATATATCGTGTTTCTTTGCTTATTAAGAAATTAAATTTCATTTTAATGGAATTGTACCGCTCTGTGTTGAATCCTCTCCAATTGCATTGGAACTTGCAGATGTTTAAAGTTAGACATAAATATACAGTAATTGATCCATCTTTCTGTTTTTCTGCACGCACCTAACCGGGTAGAGAGTTGCAGTGCTCCAGTCCAGTCCAGCAGATACGAATCCCTGAACAAGATGATGCCACACTCATGTTAGGCCATTTGAGAGTTGCCAGTCTGCTGAAGAGTAGGCTGTTAGACGAGAGGAAATTGATATCTCTGAATTTTCTGATATTAACACATTTAACACTCTGCATAAAAGGAACTACTGTATATTAGAGAGGTGAACTGGGGTCCAACTATGAGCGTATTCCTCGTACTTAGTGTGTCATTTCTTTTTTTAACAACTATGTGTAGTATCTAAGAACATGGAAGAAACATCTTCCTTATCTTTACGAATGGCAAGTTAGTTTTAAACTCGACTGCACTGCTCTGTCCATATATGTTCATTTATACGGTTCCATTCAGTATTAAACAACTAGACCCACTAACAGAGATCTCTTCTAGTTGTTTCCAAATATTGCTTAGGAATTGACCAAATGCACTTGAATGACTGGGCCACATAGAATATCTGATATAGAGAGTGATTTGATGACCTACCTGCTCTGTATCCAGCTATACATTTTCTGACAAGGACCGAAGCTGGTTGAAACACAAGTCCACCACATGGCACACCTACTTCCACTCATTTGTAGTTGGCCAAATAACACAGTTGGTACTAAGGGGGGCCCCAAAGTGTGCCAAGAAAATATCCCCCACATCATTACTCCACCACCACCAGCCTGAACCATTGATACAATGCAGGATGGATCCACGCTTTCATGTCCTTGATGCCAAATTCTGACCCTACCATCCGAATGTTGCAGTAGAAATCTTGACTTATCAGACCAGGCAGCATTTTTCCAATGTTCTATTGTCCAATTTTGTGAATTGTTCTTAGCAGACAGGAGTGGTACCCGGTGTGGTCGCCTGCTGCTGTAGCCCATCTGCTTGTTGTGTTTTCAGAGATGCTCTTCTGCATATCTTGGTTGTAATGAGTGCTTATTTGAGTTACTATTGCCTTTCTATCAGGCTGGCTGTTCTCCACTGACCCCTGGCATCAACAAGGCATTTTCACCCAGAGAACTGCCACTCACTGGATATTTTCCCTTCTTCAGACCATTCTTTGTAAACCCTAGAGATGGTTGTGCATGAAAATCCCAGTAGATCAGCAGTTTCTGAAATATTCAGACCAGCCCGTCTGGCACCAACAACCATGCCACGTTCAAAGTCACTTCAGTCACCTTTCCTTTCTTCCCCATTCTGATGCTCAGTTTGAACTTCAGCTGTTCATCTTGACAATGTCTACATGCTGAAATGCATTGAGTTGCTGCCATGTGATTTGCTGATTAGATATTTGCATTAACAACCCCTTCCTTTTTTCAAAAAAACGGCACGATTTATGCAAATTACCTCAGGAACCCGTCATCGTGCCTTCAGGGGTGTGCCGCTGTCAATCACCTCTCTTTTCTAGACCAGCTGTCTTCTTCACCTGCAAAAGTAGCAAACACGTAACATTTTTCTCTGGATCGGTTCATAGCTGAGTGTGAAGCGGCTGGGATGGGAATCAGCACCTCCAAATCCGAGACCATGGTCCTCAGCCGGAAAAGGGTGGAGTGCCCTCTCAGGGTTGGGAGCGAGATCCTGCCTCAAGTGGAGGAGTTCAAGTATGTTGGGGTCTTGTTCACGAGTGAGGGAAGAATGGAGCATGAGATCGACAGGCGGATCGGTGCAGCGTCCGCAGTGATGCGGGCTCTGCATCGGTCTGTCGTGGTGAAAAAGGAGCTGAGCCATAAGGCAAAGCTCTCAATTTACTGGTCGATCTATGTTCCTACCCTCACCTTTGGTCATGAGCTATGGGTAGTGACCGAAAGAACGAGATCGTGAATACAAGCGGCTGAAATGAGTTTCCTCCGCAGGGTGTCTGGGCTCTCCCTTAAAGACAGGGTGAGAAGCTCAGTCATCTGGGAGGGGCTCAGAGTAGAGCCGCTGCTCCTCCGCATCGAGAGGAGTCAGATGAGGTGGCTCGGGCATCTGATCAGGATGCCTCCTGGACGCCTCCCTGGTGAGGTGTTCCGGGCACGTCCAACCGGGAGGAGGCCCCGGGGAAGACCCAGGACACACTGGAGGGACTATGTCTCCCGGCTGGCCTGGGAACGCCTCGGGATTCTCCCGGAAGAGCTAGAAGGGAGAGGGAAGTCTGGGTATCTCTGCTCAAGCTGCTGCCCCCGCGACCCGACCTTGGATAAGCAGAAGAGGATGGATGGATGGATGGACGTAACATTTTCTGTGTGGTGGTGCTACAATAATACCAATTAAAATTGAACTCAGATCTATCACATACCCACTAAAACCCCCGAGGTAGCAGTGCTAACCACTGTGTGGCCATATTATAACCACACTTTCTCAGAATGACGTAGTGCCCATGCGGTAGCGACTCTTTCAATCTCACAGACTCTCAAGGATGTGTTACACACCCAATTGGTACTGTGTCCTGATAAACTGCACAGGCACAAAAAGTTGAACCCATATACTATACGTATCCAACCACTGCACTAGCTTATAATAATAATAATAATAATAATAATAATAATAATGTCATGCACATGCGAATAGGAGTGAAGGTAATTCCACGCCAACCCAGGGGGTGGCGGGGTGCAGTAAACCTTCTCCTGTTATCTCTACAGACCAGCCACAGGAAAAACCTGTCTGACTCATCATAGAAGACGCCACTTCCAGTTCTGGCACCTAGAACAATGTCACTTCAGGGTTCCGGGGCATAGAACAATGTCATTTCCGGTTCTGGCACCTAGGACAACATCACTTCCGGTTCCTTTGCCCAGGATGACGTCAGAAGAAGGCCACTTCCGGCCCCCCTACATCACTTCCGGTCTTTCCATTTAAAATCGCCATCTTCTCAAACCTCAATCAGTTCACTTTTTGGAATCCATTGAAAAAACTTCTGTCAATTTTTCAAACCTATTGCAGCCATGAACAATACACGGGTGGCTGCCCCAAATCTTTATGAGTGTGTCGAGTCTGATCTTTTCACAATAATTAATGTCTATGTGTCAACCCCTCATTTTCATCTTGGAGACTTTCAAAAACCCACTTAGGGCTATCGGCCTCTCATTTCTTATTCAATTGATTTACAGTAAATGTCTAACCCCCGATCAGCGTTAATACACAAACATTGTAATTTTCCATTCACACTTCTGCATGATGGCCTGTTCACTCGAGCAGAGCGCTTTCCTTGTGCTCACTACTGCAGTCTCTACTGTTTTTGCAATGCGCGCTCATGGCAGCTTGGGCTGTATAACCAGCCCATTATTAGAGCAATAATACTACTATTTAGTGGTTGATTATATCCTCTGGCAAGATTCAGGCAGTGTCCACTCCACTGTCGCAAAGTAATCAGCCCCAAAAAATTAGTTATTGATCCTTAGCCCATTGTGGAGGACAAATTTAGTAGCTGGGTCATTGAGCGTCTCCACTGACAGAGCTTGCATTAGTTGAATAACAGTAAGCAATACGCACTAGCGAAAAAAATGTGATGACCGAGTTGTGTTATATAAATTAATTACAGGGCCAATAAGCATTTTAAGAACGGCCTTCCTTTCGTGTCATCCTTAAGATGTGTGTGGAACAGTCTGGCCGACTCTAAAAGGTTATTTCACATGACACTCACGATCCGAGGGAAATGATTTGGCAGAAATGTGTTTAATTCATAAAAATAAACTGGTGCCATACATAGTGGCCATGGTAATCAGAGGAGGAAGATCGAATGCCATTCCCAAAATGTAACACTTTAAACCCAGCAAATCAGTTTCTCCTTTTGCAAGCCCCAGTCTCCGAGGTCACGGAGGTCAACTCCATCTATTTTGCTGCTCCTGTTGTTTTTAATGTAGGAAGTCTTTTAGTGGTGGGCAGTCATTTTTTTTGTTCTTTAATACATGGTCATATTCATTTAGTGCTGCAATAAATAACAATTATCTTTTTTTTTTTTCATTTCGGGGGTCCAACAGCCCAGTTTTGAAGCTCACAATCAGTCGTTGGTTGTTGTCCATGTGGAGTTTGCAGTTTCTTCTCATAACTACTGTATGTGATTTTTATTTCCACATCAACAAACATATGCGTCTGAAGTTATTTCCCAAGTCTTAACTGGCCCCCAGTATGAGTGTGGCTGGGTGGGTGATACATTGCTAAAAGAATAGGCTACAGATTCTCAAGAAACCACTAGTTGAATTAAGTCAGTTCATGGATGCTTTATTTTTGCTTTTCTATAGTGGACAAATTATAATGAGCTATCAAATTTACAGTAAGTACAAAATTAGGTCTAGGACAAAAACAAACATAACTGGGAATAACTGATACTTAGAAAAATATAAAACACCCACCCATCAGCGCCCAGCCTAAACCAATCAGTGAGTTTAAGAATATTATTTAAAAAAAACTGAATCTGCTTAGGGCGACACGGTGGCGCAGTGGGTAACGCTGCTGCCTCGCAGTTAGGAGACCCAGGTTACATGTTGCAAAGTGTTGCATGTTCTCCCCGTGTCTGCTTGGGTTTCCTCCCACAGTCCAAAGACATGCAGGTTAGGTGCATTAGCGATTCTGAATTGTCCCTAGTGTGTGCTTGGTGTGTGTGTGCCCTGTGGTGGGCTGGTGCCCTGCCTGGGGTTTGTTTTCTGCCTTGTGCCCTATGTTGGCTGGGATTGGCTACAGCAGACCCCCGTGACCCTGTGGTTAGGATATAGCGGGTTGGATAATGGATGGGTGGATGAATCTGCTTACCTGCACTGATGATTGAGCTAGTGATGAACGAAACAAGTCCCGTCAATTGAATTCACAGCGAAATCATCATTCTAATTTCGAGGCAAAGTAGTTATTCCAGATAAGGAAGACAGATGTTTCTGGGCAAGGCAGGAATGCTCAGTGATCATGGCGCCAGAAAGTAGCGGCTTGTTACGTGTTGATTAGATAGATAGATAGATAGATAGATAGATAGATAGATAGATAGATAGATAGATAGATAGATAGATAGATAGATAGATAGATAGATAGATAGATAGATAGATAGATAGATAGATAGATAGATAGATTAGCAGACGCAAGGTAGAATTTCACTGGCCATAGGACAGTATTGAGCATAAGAACCTGTGAATGTTCAGACTAGTGATGATGATGAAGAGTGGAGAAAACACATTAGTGGCGCAAGTGTAGTTTAACATGTCGTTGCATAGAAAATACGTTGTATATCACACCTTTAAAAAATGTGCGGAACCTCTCTTTGTTAATGTGAACATGAGGCCTAAATTGAATTTAGTTTTACAGCTGAACATAACCAAGCATGTACAGTAAATAAGGCTTTAGGAAGCAATATTCCTTGTTTTCTACCAAATTAAAAACACTTTTATAAAGCCCAAAAAAACGGTTTAGTGAGTTCTGCATTTGTAACCAAAAAATTGCTTGTCAGATAAACGGTATGCAAACTGAGTCTGAACGTATGCCAGTGTCGTATGGCTATGTACTTTTCTGTTGCCTCATTATATGTAAATCCATGTTAGTATTTTCAGGCCTGTATATAAGTAAAAATAAAGAGTATTGAATTGACTACTAAGGGGGCTGCAGTGGACAGTCCTTCTGTCTCACAGTTGTAGTAGACAGGGTAGAAATCCAAGGCCATTTGTCATTCATATCTGTGTACTTTTTTTGGTGTCCTCCAGTTTTTCATCAGGAAGTCAGTGTGAAGTGATTGTGGGTGTGTGAGGAGCTCCACTCTGCAACTGTCTAGCATCTCCCTGTTCATTGGTGTTTCTCACCCAGTGGTGCCAAGATAGACCTCGAGTCTCGAATTAAGTGAATTAGAATTGACAGATGGAAAGTATTTTAGTATCAAAACAGGTACTGCCTTACAGCTCCAGTAAAACTGCCTCAAATCCCTTCTGGGCCACTGCTTGCCTGGAGTTTCATCATTTTCACAAAGTCTGGGTGGGTTGTTCTACTCCAGCTACTCCTGTTTTCTTGCCACTTTCCAGAAATATGCAGGTTACATAAGAGTCCCCTGCGCCTAAGGCTGGCACTAAGCGCCTCTGCCCAGTCTGGCAGTGAAAGGCGCTCGTCTGAGTGCACATTGCTCTTACCGCTGGCTTTGCATTGGTATCTTTGAAATGGCCCTTCCAAGAGACAAGTTGTTCAGTCTGAGTGAAATTGCTCAGTCGGGATTTGACTTTAGTCTGATGGCATTTAAGAAATTGCAACTGAGTGAATCTGGAAACTACATTTTATTTTAATGTGAGAAAAGATATTAAGCGCAAAGGTTAAAAAAGAAAAATCAGGGTTAGTAAAAAGCATGCATTCTTCCACTACAGGTATTATTTTATTTTATAAAGAGTCCTTACAAGCATAAATGTAAAGTTTAAGTTTAGTGTGCATCACAGGTAGAGTAATGGAAAGCATAATTAAGGAGGGAATCATGATGGCACAGTGGTAGCGCTGCTGCCTTGCAGTTAGGAGACCCGGGTTCAAGACCTGTGTGGAGTTTGCATGTTCTCCCCGTGTCTGCGTGGGTTTCCTCCGGGTGCTCTGGTTTCCTCCCACAGTCCAAAGACATGCAGGTTAGGTGCATTGGCGATTCTAAATTGGCCCTAGTGTGTTATTGGTGTGTGTGTGTGTCCTATAGTGGGCTGGAACCCTGCCCAGGGTTTGTTTCCTGCTTTGCACCCTGTGTTGGCTGGGATTGGCTCCAGCAGACCCCCGTGACCCTGTAGTTAAGATATAGTGGGTTGGATAATGAATGGATGGATAATTAAGGAAAAAATTGAGTAACATATGGCAAGAACATCATTTTAATAAAACATAACGTACGTTTTCTGACCCTTTTTCTACATGGACCCCCCCATTTCAGGTCACCAAAATTTTTCAGACAATTCATGTCATAGGTGTTTGTGATTCTTCTGGTGTGTTTCATTGCTTCATAAGACATCTCAGCCTGCTTCTACCCTTTGGAGTCTTTAGTTCTTCAACATGAGGACAAGAGCTGTGCCAATGAAAGTCAAAGAAGCCATTATGAGGCTGAAAAACAAGATATCAAACCATTAGAGATATTGGTAGCACCTTAGGTTGACCTAAATCAACTGTCTGTAATATCATGAAGAAGGAAGAACCCACTGGTGAGCTCAGGAATCACAAAGGGACTGGTAGGCCAAGGAAGACCTCCACTGCTGATGACAGAAGAATCCTCACTATGGTCAAGAAAAAGCCCCAAACGCCTGTCTGACAGATCAGAAACAGTGTTCAGGGGGCCTATGTGTGTGTCACAGACAACTATCAGCAGAAGACTTCATGAACAGAAACACAGAGGACACACTGCAAGATGAACACCACAAAACAAGATGGCCAGATTACAAGGACTTCAAAGAGCCTGCAGAATTCTGGGAAAAAGGTCTTGTGGGCAGACGAGACAAAGATGAGCCTGCAGTATCAGAGTAATAGCAGAGCAAAGTGTGGAGATGATGAGAAACTGCCCAAGATCTAAAGCAGACTACCTCATCTGTTAAACATGGGGGGGGGTTGGGTTGGTATGGCTTGGGTATATATGGCTGCCACAGGTCCTGGCACACTTCTTTTCATTGATGATGGAACTGCTAGGGGCAGTGCCACAATGAATTCTGAGGTGTAGAGAAACATCTGATCTGCTCAAATTCCAGTAAAAGGGTCCAAACTCACTGGGCAGCACTTCATCCTACAACAAGATAATGAGCCAAACATACTGCTGAGGCAACACAAAGCTAAAAAACTGAAAAGTTTTGAATGACAAAGCCAGTCACCTGATTTAAATCCAATTCAGCAGGCCTTCCATATGCTGAAGAGAAAGCTTAAGGGGACAAGCCCCCCAAAACAAGCAGGAGCTGAAGATGGCTGCATTAGAGGCTTGGCAGAGCATCACCATAAAAGACCCTCAGCACCTGTTGACGTCTATGAATGGCAGACTTCAAGCAGTCATTGTGTGCCAGGGATATGTGACAAAGTCCTAAATATGACAACTTTAATAGTCCCGCCATTGTTATGTCCTAAAACATTAAAACAGGAGGACCATGTAAAACAATTGTTGTCATTTCCATATGCTGTGACCAAAATATATGCAAATACTCTTAGATGAAAGTCTGAAAAGTGCAACTTTCATTACAACTGTGAATTGTAGCCAGTAGCGAGTGTGCCATAGCAAAGACATGATAAGACCAATGCCTGGACTAGAACCTGTGCTGCATGTGCGGTCAGATATGGCTTGATCTTGTGGATATTGTAAAAAAGGGAATCATTAAGACTGACAGATAGTTACAGTGTGGTGATCAATCACCACTCCAAGGTGGTGTATTGACTTGGCAGGTATAAGCAATAATAATGAGCCAACCTCATCAGAGGTGGGGTGCAGGATTATTACTAACCAGTAACGGCACACTGTACGATAACTTGCAGTGAATACACTTGACTTGATCATTCCTAGTCTTCATCCTCTTTCTCTGTACGTTTAGCGTTCATTTGCTCAGAGGTCAATGCGCTTGCTGTTTCCTGAGCAGCTCTTGTTTTCTCCACCCTAGCGGCCCACTTCTTCTCATCTTCCGTCGACATCTTTTTGGGTTAAAACTAATCAATTCAGTGTTTGTGTTGCAATTACTTAGTACGTTTTCCTTAATTTTTCACTTAAGCTGGCACTTAAGTCTTCAATCTGCCTCAAGAATGATTTAAGATATGAAGAGGTAGGGGAAGTGAAGGCGAAGGTGGTAGGGATGAGAACGGCGCCCATAGGCATGCGCCACATGCTGCCGAGAGTTGATTCTACAATAAAATACAATAAAAATAAAAAGAGGAATAACCTTGGAGGTCAATCATCACCCTGAAAGCAGATAGTAGATGTCACATAGTATATATGTACTAAATTTCAGGTCAATAGTTCAAATGGTTTGTGAGCTACAGGCGATTTAAAATCCTAGACAGACAAACAGACAGCCACGGTGGCGTATTATATAAGAAGACCAGTAACGGCGTACTGCAGGATTATGTGCAGTGAATACACTTGACATGATCATTCCTAGTTTTCATCCTCTTCCTTTGTATGTTTAGCATTCATTTGCTCAGAGGTTGATGCGCTTGCTGTTTCCTGAGCAGCTCTTCTTTTCTCCACCCTAGCAGCCCGCTTCTTCTCTTCTTTCGTCGGCATCTTTTTGCGTAAAAACTGACTAAGTCAGTGTTTGTGTTGCAATTACTTAGTACGTTTTCCTTAATTTTTCACTTAAGCTGGCACTTAAGTCTTCAATCTGCCTGAAGAATGATTTAAGATATGAAGAGGTAGGGGAAGTGAAGGCGAAGGTGGTAGGGATGAGAACGGCGCCCATAGGCATGCGCCGCATGCTGCCGAGAGTTGATTCTACAATAAAATACAATAAAAATAAAAAGAGGAATAACCTTGGAGGTCAATCATCACCCTGAAAGCGGATAGTAGATGTCACATAGTATATATGTACTAAATTTCAGGTCAATAGTTCAAATGGTTTGCAAGCTACAGGTGATTTAAAATCCTGGACAGACAAACAGACAGCCATGGTAGCGTATTATACTGTATATAAAGAAGACTGGTATTGTTTTGAAGAGTAAAAGTGTTTGCTTTTTTAAAAAGTACATTCCATGCATAATCTGCTCAAGTAGAATAAATGTAATTCCGCACTTTACACCACCGATTCTGTATGTATTATGCTACGTGCTACGTCAGATTGTCACATAGACCCCGAAAACACAGGCCAGCTTACTGGATATGTCTTTCCCAGGGTTTTATATTTTCTCTATATTATTCTCACTCTATGTTCTGTAGGTCTTTATCTTTCTCTTCTTTGGAAGCACACGCTCCCCTGCAGGCCTTTATATAGACACAGTGTTTTTCAATGTGTCATTCTATTGGTTCACGCTGTTAAACTTCTCAAGGTAAACATTTGCTAGGATCAAGAACCTAATCCCGGTCAACAAGAATAGCAGGTATTTGTTCTGTTGGATTTAGGAAGCCTCTCATTTTCTCATCGGAGTTGGCTCAATGGCAATAAATTGAACTTTAAACAGGAGAAAAGTGTGAATTTCAAGTACCTGTGAACCCCTACAGCTGAGTAATGGCAGTGGCACCCTACTGCCTTTCAGTTTCATGAACATTGATCCAGATCTATAAAAGATTAATGGATTAATTAAAGGTCTGCAGGATTCACTGAATTTAAACATAAGGGGCAGGTTTATACTGAAGGTTTGGATTAAGAAAACCATTAAGGCAAATTGGAAGAATTAATGAAATGTTGCACTCACTAGCTTGAAACCCTAATACCTTGTGCAGCGTGATATCGCATTTTGATTGCTTATGGCACATAACGAGGTTTCGTGATTGATTGAGTTGCTTTGTTATTACACATCACCCTCATCACATTGCACGGCACCTAATGAAATATGCTATCGCCGTCAGACGACCCTGACACTGCTTTGAAATTTCATACAAACACAAGCCATCAGTTTGCTTTTCAAACGTACTGACTGACAAATGGAGCTACTAAAAACTGTTTGCCTGGGAATAGCAAAAATCATTTTCTTCCTTTTGAAGTTCTTTTCTTCTAATTTGACTTCTTTAAAAAGATGGAGAGTAGTGTGAAAAAGCTGCCTCATGGATTCTATGTCCCAAGCTCAAATTCTGCACCCAGTTATTGTCTATGTGGAGTTTCCTCTGGGTATTCCAGTTTTCCTTCCACTTATTGGAAAACAAGCAGGGAAAGTAAACTGGTACCTCTAAACTGGCCCTAGTGGATGTGTGCACGAGTAGCGACTCATCCAGGGTAGGCTCCGGCCTCCCACCATCCTGACCTGGACTGAGTGGACCCTGACAAGACCCTGCTCTGGATAAGTGTGTATGGACGAGAGATGGAGGGACAGATTGGTTACAGTTTGTCATCTTATGTCATGTTCAAAGGTTGGACTGGAAAACAAAATAAGGTACAGGTTTTTAAAATACATAAAGCTGCAGTAGTTTCAATGATGCCGAATCAGTCCATTGTTTAGATAGATAGATAGATAGATAGATAGATAGATAGATAGATAGATAGATAGATAGATAGATAGATAGATAGATAGATAGATAGATAGATAGATAAGATACTTTATTAACACATTCTGTTATTACTATTATATTTGAATATGATAAATATTACAAAGCAATTTATTTAACCAAATCGGACTTGAACTAGAGGTTGGGAGCATGCGCTGCTTATAGCACATTCCCGGACCAACCGCACGACGAACCACCTGGATTGGGATCCAATGGCAGATTAGATAGATAGATAGATAGATAGATAGATAGATAGATAGATAGATAGATAGATAGATAGATAGATAGATAGATAGATAGATAGATAGATAGATAGATAGATAGATAGATAGATAGATAGATAGATAGTGTGGCACGCGGCTGGGGGTGGCACCCAGACAGGGACGCCCAGGAAGACCGGACCACGAGGGGGCAACCGCCCTGGTTCCTTTGGGGGCCATGGGTGCAGACCTGGGAAGCTCAACCCTGTAGGGGCCCGTGGTCACCGCCAGGGGGCGCCCCCATGCCTGGAGAACCCTGGATCCCAGCACTTCCGCCACACCAGGAAGTGCTGGGGGGAAGACGAGTGGGGACACCTGGAGTGCAGCGTACAGCATCCGGGGGTCCCCACTCATCTTCCCCCCAGCACTTCCTTTTGTGGCAGAAGGCTGCTTGGAGGCACGTCACCGCACCAGGAGAAGGGGAAAGAGGTTGGAGTCGGGTGGAAGTGGACGGAGCTCGGAGGATAGGAGTGGAGGCGGTCTGAAAAGTAAAGGCATTGTGTGTGTTGGCCAGGACTTGAAGGGGTGATTGGTGCTGAGGCACTGTGGTGTGCTCACTATTGTAAATATAATTCATGTAAATAAATGTGTGTGTGGTGAAACAACAATATGTCTACCTGTCTGTGTCCGGGCTGGTTCCCACAATAGATAGATAGATAGATAGATAGATAGATAGATAGATAGATAGATAGATAGATAGATAGATAGATAGATAGATAGATAGATAGATAGATAGATAGATAGATAGATAGATACTCACGTATAAGTCGGGCCTTGAAACCCAAAATATCGATCATAAAATCAGACCCCGACTTATACGCCTGTTTAAAAATGTTACACTTACATTTTTTTTTAACATCTTCTTGCCTCCTCCACTCTCACGTCAGTTTCTCAGATGTATTGAATTTTATTGCAGAAGCACAGTTACCAATTTCTTTTGCTACTTTAATGACATTTAATTTAAAACCAACTTCATATTTTCTTCTGATCGAACGCTCCATCATAGATAAGGGATGCTCTTATGATAAAGGTGTATGAGGATGTGAGATACAAAAAACACAAATCATTGCAAACGTCGCTTTGGAATAGTTTGGGTATTACCGTGTAGTCATGTAGGCACAGTACATAGAAAATAAAGGCAGTGTGCTCCATGGTTACTCTCTCAGGTGGGCATTAGCATATTGAAATCTCTTGGAACAATAGCGTGATGTCTTAACATGTAAAATGTGCTAATATCAGAAACTCAAGAGTCAAGCATTTGAAAACAAAGTTTCATTAATTTTATTACAGAGCAAGCCATTGCTGCCAGTTTTTCAAGATTATTCCTAGGTATTAAATCAGTTGTTTCAAAGCCGTAAGTCACTGTAAGCCCATTTTAAAATGATAAATGTATTGAAAAATTAGAAGAGTGGAGTGAAAGTGCCCATGTGATATACGTAGAGTTCTTCTATGTTCCAAGATCAATCCAACCTGTCACTGATGTGAACCCCCAAGTACTTGTAGGAGTGGACCACCTCTCCATCCTCTCCCTGAACAATGACCGGACACAGAGACTTTTTGGTGCGGTGAAAGTCAATAATCAGTTTCATGGTGTTCCTGATGTTTAGTTGTAGACAATTCTCTTTAACAACAAGAAACAAAGTTCTCCCCCTGACGTCTCTCCTCTGTCCCATTCCCTTTATCAATACACCCCCATACCTGCAGAATCGTCTGAGAATTTCTGCAATTGGCACAACCTACATTGTCACTGTTAAAAATCCTGGTTCTTTAAGTGCATTTTATGGTTCTTTACTGGGTTGTGTGGCTTCTTGCTGAACATTTGCTTGAGAAGGCACTATTTCATTCTGCATTGGGTTCTTTGCACATGAAGTTGGTTCTTTGTGCTTTGAAAAACTTCCTAACATGTAGAAAAGCTTGAAATGTATAATGTGTGATAGGCAATCTAGCAGGACATTAACAGACTAAGAAAATCTGGACTTGGCCTGTATCATTGTATGCCGCTAGAGACTTTTTAAAATTAGGACCCATTGGGATTTCACAAGTCTGTCACCATCTGTTCATGGTTGCTTACTGTATGCATCCTGTTACAGATCTAAATAAATAAAGGTTTTTTCTAGAACCTTCATGTGGATAGAACCAAAAATGGTTCCCCTGTGGCATCACTCTGAAGGACCAATCTGGCATCTTTATTTTTAAGAGTGTCCTGAGAACTCTGAGAACAGAACATGGGGGGAACATGCAAACTCGACAAAGCCCAGCTCGATACTGAGCCCAGCAGTCTGGAGCGGTTAGGCAGTAAAGCCACGCTGTCACTCTCAGTTTAGTATTATCAAATCAAAATGAGTCTTTCTGTTGAAATTATCAAGCTTAATTTATTTAAAATAGCTTCAAAAACTGTTGTTTTTATTTATTAATAAAAACATTCAGAAATGATTTACACTTTCTGGTTTTATGAGGCCACTGCTTTACTTTTTCCAATTTCTCAAATGAACAGCTTACTGGCTAAGTGAACGCCAACAAGGAAAGTCATAAATCATTCATAACAAATGAGTGTTGCACCTTCTGTTTATCCAATCAAATGACATTAAAAATAAATGACAAATCAATTATCTCCAGCAGCCATGCTCCTGCAATATACGAGCAACCGCAGTGGGAGACATGAAGCAGAAAGCTGATTTGTCATGGCAAAGCATTACATACTGGGTAAGACGTTAAAAAATTGAGAAAAGCCACATGTAAGTGGTGATTGAAATGTTTTCAGCCTGGTGTATTTTGGAGAAACACTACCAGAACCTAATAATATGTAACAGAATCCCTGCAAAAAGTCATTCAGGGTTTTAACATTAGTAAAGCTTTTCTGTGCTACTCAAAGAAAAGGCATTGACTTGCTTTGATTTGAAGCTATTAAGAGGTCTAACAGAATGTCAGGTTATATAGCGCCTTGATGTATGGAGTTACAAGTCACAGGATGTTCTGCTCAAGCTTTATAACACACTGGTGAGGCCTCATCTGGAGTCCTGTGCACAGTTTGTGTCTCCAGGCTACCAAAAGGACATAACAGCAGGGCCGTCGTAACGCATGGGCATGCTGGACAGTTGCCCAGGGACCCCACGAGCATAGGGGACCCATGCTAATCTATGTATGTTGTGACTTGCTGAGAGGTTGTGTAGGTACGGACCCTATAATGCTGTTAAGACGGCCCTACATAGCAGCACTAGAAAAAGTCAAGAGAACAGCAACTAAGCTGATTCCGGGGGTACAGGGATGAGTTATGAGGGAAGATTAACAGTGCTGAGCCTTTTCAAGGAAATTAAGAGTTGACATGACTGAAGTGTTTAAAATTATGAAGGGAATTAGTCTAGTGGATCGAGACTGTTATTTTAAAATGAGTTCATCAAGAACATGGGGATGTGGCACGCAGCTGGGGGTGGCACCCAGCCGGGCTGCCCAGGAGGACAGGAGGAGTGCTCATGCCTCCTCCAGACCATGAGGGGGTGACCGCCCTGGTTATATTGGGGGCCACAGGTACAGGGCTTGGAAGCTCAACCCTGTAGGGGCTCGTGGTCACCGCCAGGGGGCGTCCCCATGCCTGGAGGACTCGAGACCCCAGCACTTCTACCACACTAGGAAGTGCTGGGGGGAAGAAGAGAGGAGACACCCGGAGTGCTTCCAGAGGGACAGCCGGCACTTCCGACACACAGGGTCGTGTCGGTGGAAGATTGCCGGGAACCACCTGGAGCACATCCGGGTGACTATAAAAGGGGCCGCCTCCCTTCATTCGAGGCTGGAGTCGGGTGGAAGATGACAAGGTCTGAGAGAAGAGAGAAGGAGGTGGCCTGAAGGCATTGTGGACAGTGGCCTGGACTATTGGGGTGATTGGTGCTGTGGCACTGGGGTTGTGCATTTAAGGACTGTGTATATAGTGTAAATAAACGTGTGGTGGACTTTAACATGATGTCCGTCTGTCTGTGTCCAGGCTGCTTCTCACAGGGGACACAGTTGGAAACTTGTTAAGGGTATATTTCACACCAACGGTGCAAAGTTTTCCTTCAGGCAGAGAACCACAGACACATGGAATAAGTGACCAAGTATTGTGGTAGACAGTAGGACTTTAGGGACTTTCAAAACTTGATTTGATGTTATTTTAGAAGAATTAGGTGGATAGGACTGGGGCGAGATTGCGTTGGTTTGGACATGTGCAGTGGAGAGATGCAGGGTATATTGGGAAAAGGATGCTAAGGACAGAGCTGCCAGGTAAGAGGAGTAGAGGAAGGCCTAAGAGGAGGTTTATGGATGTGGAGAGAGAGGACATGCAGGTGATGGGTGTAACAGAACAAGATGCAAAGGATAGAAAGATATGGAAGAAGATGATCCGCTGTGGCGACTCCTAAAGGGAGCAGCTGAAAGAAGAAGAAGTGGTGGATAGGACTGGGGAGCTTTGTTGGGCTGAATGGCCTGTTCTCGTCCAGATTGTTCTAATGTTCAAATGCTGGTTTAGCTGTTCTTCTGAACCTGACTTGATGTAGTCATCATTGAGCACTTCCCACTGAGCTGAACCTCCTGATTAGAAAACAGATAGTAGTCACACGGGGCCAGGTCTGGGGAAAAGGATGGATGTGGCATCTGTTTCTGTCTTCGGTGTTTCTTAACAGCCTTTGTAACTCATGTGTTATGATATGTAAATGCTGGGGAATTTTATATAGTTCAGTATACAAAGTGTTGGGAAAGTATTGCAATCGTCCAAAGTTTCGATGTCGAGGTTTTGATGAATCTCGTCGTTTTAGACCTCCCTGACTTTCTTGTATATAGAGTATAGGAAAAGCATTGGAATCCTCCAAATATTCCATTTTGAGATTTTGATGAATCTCGACATTTTAGACTCCCTGACTTTCTCGTATATGAAGTATAGGAAAAGTATTGGAATCCTCCAAATTTTCAGTTTTGAGATTTTGATGAATCTCAACGTTTTAGACCTCCCTGATTCATCTGTGCATCTTTCTTTGTGTGTCTGTGTGTGTATGTAAACACGATAACTTGAGTATTGGCTCCCCATGATACACTAGATGACAGCAGCCCTGAGTCAGGATACCCACACATGCAGTACACCCACAGGGCATGCTGGGACCTGTAGTCCCATGAGGGCTGACAGGGGGATTGCCAGGAGTTATGATCCCTGCTTTGTGGGGCTTCCATTTGATCCATAAGTCCTTCCAACAGGCTATGCCCTAGCAATGGAAGTCCACGATAAAAGAAGCCACTTGACTTATCCAGGCGAATGGGAGGCAGGTATGGAGGACAGACAAAGCTCACCTGGGAGGTGAGAAGGAGAGAAAGAGAGACGAATTGTGTTGTGTTGTGTTTATGCAACTTTTGGAACCTCTGTGTAACATATTGGTGAAAATAAACCTTTTTATTATACTGGGACTTGTGTCTGTGAGGTTGTGTCTGGGGTTTGGGGTGCTGCATTGCGCCCTAGTGGTCACACTCTCTAATTTTATGTTTACCAAAACAATCGCATTATGGTTTGTGGTTGTGCCGCTGGGATGTGACTGCCAACCTGATATCTGTTTTAAAGTTTTTGAAGCTTATTTTCCGTTTCAAAAATATTTTGTACTTCATTCTGGTGGAATTTGAAGACCAAGGAATTCACTGGTGACAAGTGTTTCCCAACTGGTGACCTATGTTTTTGACACCGTTAAAAACAAATCAGACAATATTGTTTTTCTTGTGGGAGACGTCATGTTGTGAGCTCATCCTTAGGGATGCATTAGTTGGTTGTTGTTCGGCCTGTTCCAGAGGTCACATTCTGTGACATTGTGCACATGGCGCCTTATAAGCTAGAAGTTTAATAATTACATTGTCTACATTTGTAGATATAGCTTGATATGTAGCGTTTCATTATTCTTTTTGGCTACCAACTCATTTCTATCCCTAACCACAATTCACATCTTTTTGGCTCAGTTACGCAAACTATTCTGGCTTCTGATCCTCTTGCTACGTTCTCTCACAAAAAGTCTGTTGTGAGCTGGTATTTATTTAGACTTTTTTCATGTGTTGCCTTCTTTTGATACCGATGCGTCTATTTTTGGGGTTTTCTGCTCAAGGAATTTATTTGTTTCTGGGAAATATATCAAAAAGTGATTTTTTTATTATCATTATCACACAACTCCCTTTTTTGTTATTACAGATTCTAACATTTTCTGCACAATAGTGTTGATATATTAAGAATATTAAGAAACGGGCATATGACAGCACCAAAGTAACTGTATAAAGGTTGTCGCATGTATCCCTTACGTGCTCATATTAGATATGCGTTGTATGGGGCTCTTGGAACCATCAAGAAAGGATTCAACAAAAGTCTGCAATAACTGCAGGAGCTTCCAGGACATCACACAACCTAAGAAGTGCAGATTGCACAGATGGGAATGGCTCACATTTCTCTGCAAAGTGCTGGTTAAACCTTAGGACACTGGTCAGGGCACAGACACCTTAGCAACCATTGGGATATCATCTGTGGCCAGGTACAGGAATGACATGTGGCAAAGCAGAGGAATAGTTGGGACACCAACCAGGTTGTATCGTTTACAAATGCAAATCAAGCAAAAATATGCATTTTGGGTAAAATAAGCCGCAAAAATAATTCAGGTCTTTATTGTGTTAATCAGGGTCAGTCACTGGAGCTACATCAACCGATTTGCTCTGTTTGCAAATGATGCCTCCTTCTGTGTAGCTAGCCTTGTTATATCACAAGAACTGGAAGGGGTGGTGTTAAGTGCCATCACTGGGCAGTTTCTCGGTACAGTGAGAAATGTTAGTGACATCGCCCCACCGCATCACATACCTTGATCGAGGCTGTGAGGAAATCCTCGGAAGCGCATGTGTCACACACTATGATAAGCTAATATTAATAAGAAAAATAATAAATAATAAGAGTTTATTATCATAAACACTCTATTATAAACTCTCTATTATAAAATAAAATCTTGAGACAAGACTATTGCCAGGAGATTTTTTTAAGTTCCGCCCTCCTCTCAACTATTTCCGGTTAACGGCCCATGCCCACAGTCCTCTCACCTCTCATTCGTGTGAATGCTTTTGTCAGACACAGTTCCTGCGCTCTCAGCTCTTATCAATTTTTACGTTTTCTTCACTTTAAGTTCCCATTAAAAGAAGACTTATTATGTCCAAATCTTATTGAAGAATTTCATCCCAAAGGGTTATCAACAGAAGAAATGAGTACACGGGCAATCCTAGCACCGAGAAATGAGGATGTCAAACGAATTAACGTGAAAATTGTCGATCGGTTACACGGCAAATTGGTTAAATACGTATCAGTAGATTATGCTGAAACAGTTGGTGGTGATGTTGCAGAAGATGAAAACATCCATCCATCCATTTTCCAACCCGCTGAATCCGAACACAGGGTCACAGGGGTCTGCTGGAGCCAATCCCAGCCAACACAGGGCACAAGGCAGGAACCAATCCTGGGCAGGGTGCCAACCCACCGCAGGACACACACAAACACACCAAGCACACACTATGGCCAATTTAAAATTGCCAATCCACCTAACCTGCATGTCTTTGGACTGTGGGAGGAAACCGGAGCGTCCGGAGGAAACCCACGCAGACACGGGGAGAACATGCAAACTCCACGCAGGGAGGACCCAGGAAGTGAACCCAGGTCCCCAGATCTCCCAACTGCGAGGCAGCAGTGCTACCCACTGCCCCACCGTGCCGCCAGATGAAAACATCAACTTCCAATATTCTGTAGAATATCTACAACCGTTAACACCATCTGGTCTCTCACTGGCCAAATTACTGCTGAAAGAAGGATGTATTGTAATGTTATTGCGTACTTTATGTATGAGTGATGGGCTATGCAATAGGATTGGTCAAACAATTCTGATATGTAAAATTTTAACAGGCGACAAGAAAGGTAATATGGTACATCTTCTGCGGATAACATTAGACACCAAAGGAGATCTTGATATGCCATTTGTATTAAAATGTTTACAGTTTCTCGTTAGAATAGCTTTTGCTATGACAATTAACAAATCACAGGGACAAGAATTCGAAAAAGCCAGTTTATTTATTAGAGAGAAAGAAACAATATTCACTCACATGCAGTTATACGTTGCATTGTCACGATGTAAGTCCAAACACAGAATCAAAATTCAATGCGATATTGACGAAAAGTTAATTCCAAATATTGTATTTGCTGAAGTTTTACAGTAAAAGTGTTAATTTCAAAGACAAACAGAATGAAAATGTGTAACTCAACGAATACCTCTAACACAACATGAAACATAATTTTCTTTCAATTTATTACGTTTTACTATTTTTTACTATGGTTAATTACTCGCTGTAATGTAAAATAGTTAGTTCTATTATGCATATGTAACAATTCCCATGAAAATAACAATCTGTTTAAATTGTACATCCGCTTCCCCATACGCAAGCAGCAGAGCCACAAAGTGGCTAGCTCATAGTGCCCGCCCAGGGGTTGACGAGCAAAGCAAGCAATGGGAAGAGCCCCCTAGCCTTCATAATTATTATTACCAGCCTGTTCCCCAACTTAGAAATTTGTATCGCTCTCTCTGTTTCTGTCTCTGGCTTCCTTATGATGGTCACCTCAGATAGACAGTGACATCCATCAATTTGTATGATGGCTGAAGAGCCTGGTCCTCAAACCACAGGGATTAGGTTTTGTAGGGCCATGATGCTCCATGCAGGTTTAGCCCCTGTCAATCTACTGTAATCTCTTCACCGTTTCCAATTGCTGCCAACTTTAGTTTACCTCTTTTGAAAAAAACTTGGTTTCAAAAGTTAATTAGAAAGGCTTGTGTGCTTTTCACACACTCATCTTTCCAGTAATCATCAACAGGATGCAACCCCCAGTGGAAGAACCATAGGCAGTGAAACATATAAGCCAAAGATAAGCTCGTCAAGTTCACTTTATTTTCTGGTAACAGTTTGGTGACCTGCGACTTCAGGTCTTAAGAGTTTGTACTCTGCGTCAACTTAGTCTATAATAAACAATATATATGTTATAATGTTTGATCATTTTGTCTGCTAGAATCAATAATTCATGTTGTCATCAGTATGTGGAGTAATTAAAAAACATACGAACAATAAGAAATCCCATGTGAACACAAATGCCAAACCATTAACCGACGTCAAAAGGCATCCCTGTGACCTATGGTTTATAATTACAAATAATTATCTTTCATGTGCAAGAAAACAGAAATAATTACACATCTCTTCATGAAACTGCCAAACCTATAGACAATATGTTTGTAAAAGTCATCCTTCGTGACCTCAGTGCCTCTTCCTTGGGAAAGCACATGTCAGTTGGGTCATATGTGTCCCTATGGAGTAATTAAAAACCATTTGCAGTTTCCTGACCATGTGTGAACTATGAAGCATTTTTCTTCTCTATGCATGCTACTTCATCAATAATCAGACATATTCAGGACATCCCATAATCCATAATTTACTATATGTTTTATATTATTGGGTGGTAATGTTAAAGCATCAGGTTAAATTTTTATGTGAATCGTAAAGGTATACCACCATAGAATGTATGGTGGAAATGACAAAGATACTTAAGGCTTTCCACATCTGAACAGTGACCAGCAGCGGTGACATCTTCAAAATTCTGACCAAAGTAACATAACGGAAATTAAGAAAAATAGAGATAAAGATTTAAGTGATTACCATATTGAGGTAACCGAATCTTTTACTTTTAAGCAAAAGAAACGTGTTTAAAGAATGTAAAATCTTCATTTCTTCCTATTTATGCCTTGCTGAATCTGATTAATCACACAGCCTGACGCTGTCAAAAACACACACAAATAATAAAAATAATTATACCTTTACATAACATTATTAAACACACCCTATTCAATTCAACTCGGTAGCATTTGGTGCAAGACAGGGAACAATTAAGCAGGGTTTCATTATACCGGTAATAACAATTTTACAAATAAATCTGAAATTTTTCTCCCTTGCCTGAAAAAAATCATCACAAAGAGGTGTGGGAAGAACTGGTTAAAGATTTACAAAAAGGAGTAAGTCAGCTTTTTTACAAATATATTACATTAAATGCAACATTTTTCACTGGTAGTTTATCTTTAAAAGATAGATAGATAGATAGATAGATAGATAGATAGATAGATAGATAGATAGATAGATAGATAGATAGATAGATAGATAGATAGATAGATAGATAGATAGATAGATAGAGTGGTGTGAAAAACTATTTGCCCCCTTCCTGATTTCTTATTCTTTTGCTTGTTTGTCACACAAAATGTTTCTGATCATCAAACACATTTAACCATTAGTCAAATATAACACAAGTAAACACAAAATGCAGTTTTTAAATGATGGTGTTTATTATTTAGGGAGAAAAAAAATCCAAACCTACATGGCCCTGTGTGAAAAAGTAATTGCCCCCTTGTTAAAAAATCACCTAACTGTGGTGTATCACACCTGAGTTCAATTTCCGTAGCCACCCCCAGGCCTGATTACTGCCACACCTGTTTCAATCAAGAAATCACTTAAATAGGAGCTGCCTGACACAGAGAAGTAGACCAAAAGCACCTCAAAAGCTAGACATCATGCCAAGATCCAAAGAAATTCAGGAACAAATGAGAACAGAAGTAATTGAGATCTATCAGTCTGGTAAAGGTTATAAAGCCATTTCTAAAGCTTTGGGACTCCAGCGAACCACAGTGAGAGCCATTATCCACAAATGGCAAAAACATGGAACAGTGGTGAACCTTCCCAGGAGTGGCCGGCCGACCAAAATTACCCCAAGAGCACAGAGACGACTCATCCGAGAGGTCACAAAAGACCCCAGGACAACGTCTAAAGAACTGCAGGCCTCACTTGCCTCAATTAAGGTCAGTGTTCACGACTCCACCATAAGAAAGAGACTGGGCAAAAATGGCCTGCATGGCAGATGTCCAAGACGCAAACCACTGATAAACAAAAAGAACATTAGGGCTCGTCTCAATTTTGCTAAGAAACATCTCAATGATTGCCAAGACTTTTGGGAAAATACCTTGTGGACTGATGAGACAAAAGTTGAACTTTTTGGAAGGCAAATGTCCCGTTACATCTGGCGTAAAAGGAACACAGCATTTCAGAAAAAGAACATCATACCAACAGTAAAATATGGTGGTGGTAGTGTGATGGTCTGGGGTTGTTTTGCTGCTTCAGGACCTGGAAGGCTTGCTGTGATAGATGGAACCATGAATTCTACTGTCTACCAAAAAATCCTGAAGGAGAATGTCCGGCCATCTGTTCGTCAACTCAAGCTGAAGCGATCTTGGGTGCTGCAACAGGACAATGACCCAAAACACACCAGCAAATCCACCTCTGAATGGCTGAAGAAAAACAAAATGAAGACTTTGGAGTGGCCTAGTCAAAGTCCTGACCTGAATCCAATTGAGATGCTATGGCATGACCTTAAAAAGGCGGTTCATGCTAGAAAACCCTCAAATAAAGCTGAATTACAACAATTTTGCAAAGATGAGTGGGCCAAAATTCCTCCAGAGCGCTGTAAAAGACTCATTGCAAGTTATCGCAAACGCTTGATTGCAGTTATTGCTGCTAAGGGTGGCCCAACCAGTTATTAGGTTCAGGGGGCAATTACTTTTTCACACAGGGCCATGTAGGTTTGGATTTTTTTTTCTCCCTAAATAATAAAAACCACCATTTACAAACTGCATTTTGTGTTTACTTGTGTTATATTTGACTAATGGTTAAATGTGTTTGATGATCAGAAACATTTTGTGTGACAAACATGCAAAAGAATAAGAAATCAGGAAGGGGGCAAATAGTTTTTCACACCACTGTAGATAGATAGATAGATAGATAGATAGATAGATAGATAGATAGATAGATAGATAGATAGATAGATAGAAAAGGCACTATATAATCGATAGATAGTGTAGCAGATAGAGGCTTTGTCCACCTCTTGAACCCTCAGGTACCACTCCAACCACGATGTAAAAGCACAACAACTATTTTATTTTACTATTACACAGTGCACAAAGCACCCTCCACTCCACACTATTCATATAACTATAACACTAATCACAAACCAATCCTCCTCACCCAGACACTTCGCCACCCTACCTCCCAGCTCAGCTCAGTGTCTGGGCTTTCCCACAGTCCTTTTATACACCCTGACCCGGAGGTGTTCCTGTCCAACAGTCCACAGTTCCTTATTCCTTCTGGGTCAGGGTAAACAGTCCTTTTCTTCAGCCCAGGAGCACGTCGTTTCTTCCTGTCACATGACCATGACGTGCTCCCGGGTTATAGGGCACATAAGAGCCCACGAGCCCTCCTCCAGCGACGCCTGGTGGCCCCCAAGGTATCCAGCAGGGCTGTATGTAGAAACTACAAAGTCCATGAGGCCCTGCTGGAACTCGGGGCACGTCCACGCTGTCCGGAGAGCTCCTCCTGGCGGCCTGGGGGTGAGGGCCGGAGTAAGAAGCCGGCAATCCACCACGATAGATAGATAGATATGTGAAGGCGTTACATTGCCTGCCTGCCAGCAGACCTGGACCCATTTCAATTTGCTTACAAAGCAAAGAGATCCACGGAGGATGCTGTGGCCACAGCCCTTCATGCTGCCCTGACCCACCTGGAGCAGCAGGGGAGTTACGTCAGACTTCTCTTTGTGGACTTCAGCTCGGTGTTTAACGCCATCCTCCCACAACGACTGGTGTCCAAACTGGCAGATCTGGGACTTCCATCACTCACCTGCAGTTGGATACTGGACTTCCTGTCTGGTCACTCCCAGAGGGTCAGGTTAGTTCCCCACACCTCCACTGCTGTCAGCCTCAACACCGGGACGCCGCAGGGTTGTGTGCTCAACCCGCTCCTCTACACCTTCTACACTTATGACTGTGTCTCCACTCACCATAGCAACAAGATCATAATGTTCGCGGATGACACGACGGTGGTCGGACTCATCTCGGGCAAGGAGGGTGAGCTGGCATACAGGGACGAGGTGGAGCAGCTGTCAGAGTGGTGCAGAGTCAATAACCTGCTCCTCAACACCACAAAAATGAAGGAGCTTGTTATTGACTTTAGAAAAAACAAAACTGACATCCAGCCACTCATCATTGGTGGGGCCTGTGTGTAGAGGGTCGTGGTGTTCAGGTTTCTGGGCATTGAGCTGGAGAATGACCTGACCTGGAGTGCCAACACCAAGGAGCTGCTGAAGAAGGCGCAGCAGAGACTGTATTTTCCGGAGAATCCTCAGAAAGAACCATCTCCCCAAAAATCTGCTCCTTGCCTTTTATCACTGTTCCATCGAGAGTGCGCTTACATACGGACTGTGTGTGTGGTACGGCAGCTGCACTTCCTCAGAAAGGGAAGTGTTCCACAGGGTCATCAGGACAGCGTAGAGAACAATTGGTTGTGCCCTCTCCACTCTGGAACAAATCTACACCTCCCGATGGCGCAAAAAAGCAATAGACATTTCACAGGATTCATCACATCCCAGTCATTGCCTCTTCCAGCTTTTGCCATCAGGCAAGAGATAGAAAGCAATGAAAACTGAGAAAAACCGCCTTAAAAAACATATTTTATCCAAAAGCAATTATGGCCCTGAACTCAGAATAAAACTGCTTCGTATCATTCTCCTAATGTGCAATATAGACCTTAAGTCAACAAGTGCAATTTGTACATTTAACCAGTGCAATTAATATATTTTGTAAAGTACTTTTATTACTATTCGGTTTGTTATTATTTTCTCTCTTCTTGTATTTTTAACTTTTATGCCTCACACTGAGTCAACTGCACCTTCAATTTTGTTGTTCCTTTGTAAAAGTGACAATGACAATAAAGATCTATCTATCTACAGTATCTCACAAAAGTGAGTACACCCCTCACATTTTTGTAAATATTTTATTATATCTTTTCATGGGACAACACTGAAGATATGACACTTTGATACAAGACCATATAGCGGTTTAACAGGACAGGTTCCACTCAGAACGGGCCTCGCCATGGTCGACCAAAAAGGTTGAGTGCACGTGCTCGGCGTCATATCCAGAGGTTGTCTTTTGAAAATAGACTTATGAGTGCTGCCAGCACTGCTGCAGAGGTTGAAGGGGTAGGGGGTCAGCCTGTCATTGCTCAGACCATACACCCCACACTGTATTAAATTGGTCTGCATGGCTGTCGTCCCAGAAGGAAGCCTCTTCTAAAGATGATGCACAAGAAAGCCCGCAAACAGTTTGCTGAAGACAAGCAGACTAAGGACATGGATTACTGGAACCATGTCCTGTGGTCTGATGAGACCAAGATAAACTTATTTGGTTCAGATGGTGTCAAGCGTGTGTGGCGGCAACCAGGAGAGGAGTACAAAGACAAGTGTGTCTTGCCTACAGTCAATCATGGTGGTGGGAGTGTCATGGTTTGGGGCTGCACGAGTGCTGTCGTCACTGGGGAAGCTACAGTTCATTGAGGGAACCATGAATGGCAACATGTACTGTGACATACTGAAGCAGAGCATGATCCCCTCCCTTCGGAAATTGGGCCGCAGGGCAGTATTCCAACATTATAACGACCCCAAACACACCTCCAAGACGACCACTGCCTTGCTAAAGAAACTGAGGGTAAAGGTGCTGGACTGGCCAAGCGTGTCTCCAGACCTAAACCCTATTTAGCATCTGTGGGGAAGGTGGAGGAGCGTAAGGTCTCTAACATCCACCAGCTCCGTCATGGAGGAGTGGAAGAGGATTCCAGTGGCAACCTGTGAAGCTCGTGTGAACTCCATGCCCAAGAGAGTTAAGGCAGTGCTGGAAAATAATGGTGGCCACACAAAATATTGACACTTCGGGCACAATTTGGACATTTTTCATTTAGGGTTGTACTCACTTTTGTTGCCCACGGTTTAGTCATTAATGGCTGTGTGTTGAGTTATTTTGAGGGGACAGCAAATTTACACTGTTATACAAGCTGTACACGGACTACTTTACATTGTGTCAAAAGTGTCATATCAATTCAAGAGCAACGCGTTTAACAATAAGTGAAGATACAAGATGTAAAAGAAAATTAAATAAAATCTATCTATCTATCTATCTATCTATCTATCTATCTATCTATCTATCTATCTATCTATCTATCTATCTATCTATCTATCTATCTATCTATCTATCTATCTATCTATCTATCTATCTATCTATATAAGACCCCTATTCACAACGCGAGTGGCAGAGATGGGGGTTAGCAGGCACATAGTGCAGGCTGGTTGGCGAGCGAAGCGAGCAGGAGGCGAACCCCCTAGTAAAATCAAAAAAAAAAAGAAAGGTGTTAGGGTACATCACTTTAACTTTTTGTTGTAGCCTGGATTTACCAGCTAAAACTGCAAATACATCAGGTGGGAGGAAACAAACACTTAATAATAATAATAATAATTCTTTACAATTTACACAGCACTTTTCTCACTACTCAGAGCGTTCTCAACCCAGGGAGGACCCAGGACACAAACCCATGATCTCCTTACTGTGAGGCAGAAACGCTACCACTGATGTATGCAGCAAAAAGAAAATGGATCTGCGTAGAATTGAATAAACTTACTAAAGCAAATGAAACATCCACGGAGTTCAAGTGCGAATGCCCAACAGATCAGGTCGGCTCATTTCGACTTAATTTCCTTTTGCTAACCAAAGCCCTATCCGAGGGCCCAACCACAATCCCCCAGTTCCTGACGCATATATAGAACATGTTTTTAGATTCAGCGCACTCATGGCTGATAAAAATCTCGCTGTAAAAGGAGACTCCTCCAGAGAGCCTAACTAACTAAATAAATAAATATGCTTCATGCTGGCTGGTGACTTTATTTTATTTTTTTTTCTCCTCTGAAATGGAATCTACTCAACGTATTATTTTGAGAGGAGAGTCCTGCAGCACCTTGTAGCAAGTCATAAAAAAACAATATTTCAACGTTATTGATTTTTCAGAAAATTGTTTTTTTTTTTTTTTTTGCAGTACAATTTAATGCCCAGTGCTGTTTACAAAAAAATAGTTTACAAAATTGAAAGCACAATCTGAGTCACCTTGAGACTGCAATTTGCAGCAAGCTTTTTGTTTTAAATTTCAGTTTGCCCGTTTCTGATGGCAGATTCTGAAAAGTTAAAATGAAATAAAATAAGAGTTATCACCATAACCTTTATATTAAATAATCCCTTTTAAAGATACCCTATTTCAAGAAGAGAACATAGTACTAGGGTGTTGTACCGTGTTAGCCATTATGAATGTAGAGAAAAGCCAAGCAAAATGACACCTTTTATTGGCTAACTAAAAAGATTACAATATGCAAGCTTTCAAGGCAACTCAGGCCCCTTCTTCATATATATATGTTGCCTGAAGAAGGGGCCTGAGTTGCCTTGAAAGCTTGCATATTGTAATCTTTTTAGTTAGCCAATAAAAGGTGTCATTTTGCTTGGCTTTTCTCTACATGAAGAGAATATAGTAGTATAGACGAATAAAACTGATGTCACACATAATGAAGATCTGAGAAAGGGCTATAGAAAGAAGGATTAGGGAAGAGACCTCCATAGCTGAGGAGCAGTTTGGTTTTATGTCGGGGAAGGAAGCAACTGGTGCAGTCTTTTGTATTGAGACAACTGATAGAGAAGCATCCAGAAAAACAGAAAGGTTTGCATATGGCGTTTATTGATGTGGAGAAAGCTTATGATAGGATGCACATCAAGAAGTCTGGAGGTGCACAAGAGAGTAGAGAGGACCAGAGACGTGTCTGAGTGTTGTCCAGGATATGGGAGGGAGTGAGGACTTGGGTTAAAAGCAGTGTTGGTGTAACAGGCAAGACCCAAGTTAGAGGAGGTCTGCACCACGGATCTTCTTGAAGTCCTCATTTCTTTGATCTGGTCATGAATGTTATGAATCCCCCTGGTGCAGGCCTTTTGCTGATGACACTGTGTTGTTTAGCACCAGAAAACACAAGGGGGAATGGAAGTTGGAAAAATGGAGAAGGGCTTTGGAAGACAGAGGGTTGAAGATGAATAGGAAGAAGTCAGAATGTCTGAGGTTTAATGATGGTCAGGATTTAGAAGTTAGCCTGCCATTGAAAAGAGTTAATACAGTTAAATACTGTATCTAAGATCAGTGGTGGGCCAGAGTGCTGTGTGATCGAGGAATTAAGGTGAAGGTTGCAGGTCAGGTTTTTAAGAGAGTGGTAAGACTAGCAATGATGTATGGAGTTGAGACACGGGCAGTAAAGGGAGCAGCACAGAAGAATAAGTTAGATATGGCAAACATGAGAATGTTGAGATGGATGTGTGGAGTTACAAAAAAGGACAGCAAAAGAAATGAGACAATCAGAGATACAACAACAGTAGGAGAGCTATCTAAGAATTGTGATGGTGCTAGTCCTGCTCCATGCTCCCACTTCTCTTCAGGGATCCTCACTAACCCAACACCGTCGATAATGTAACCGGATGAGCTGGTCAATGAGGACAACAAATGAAGCAAGGGTAAAGGTGCAAAAGTGCTTTTATTACAAAAACGAATAAAACAAAATCAAAACAGTGTTCATATAAAAGTACAGTGCATCAAAATGTCAATAAATAATCCATACAAAAAAAAGTCAAATCCAGACATATAAAACAAGGCTAAACACATGATTAAAATCCTGCTACAGACATTGGGATCACACCAGCCAAGCCCAGCTCCTTCCCAGTCTCTCCAACTCACCCCAGGCATGCTCAGAGGGAGAGACGTCAGCCACCGTGGTCCTCACACTACCGACCCCCATCTTGGCTGCCTGCATCAGCATCTGCCAGGCCGCTCAGGGTCAGTTGTTCTCCTGTCTTCTTTCTTGCACTTGTAGTCGTTCCTCAGATCCCTAGGGTGGACTCCTCCACGATTGTACTCACTCTTCCATTCAGTGGGCACCATTCGTCCCTTGAGCGCTGATCCTTCGCTCTATTCGGGACCCCTGACCGCGCTGACCTCTCTTTTACAGCTGGCTGGCTGGTTGGCTGGTTGGTTGTTCCTCTTTCTTTCGCTCCCAAAGCTGCACTTGTGCTCTCGCTCTCACTCATTCCTTTGTCTCTAGTTGATTAAGCAATTGAGAGCGATCACACCTTCAAGTGAAGGTGCAACTCGCCCCAAGTACTCCATCAATTGCCCATGGCTGCACGATCGCACCCACGGAGACTTACACGGCAAATGAATTATTTAAAAAGACACCAATCTTTCTTAGCCATGGACCCGCTACACCACAAGAATGTACTGGAAAGTAGATTGAAGTGGTATGGACACGTGATGAAGAGAGACAATGAATATGTGTAGCAACAGAGTGATGGGAATGGAAGTTCTGGGGAAGAGAAAGAGAAGGAAGTCCAAAGCAGAGGTGGGTGGATAAAGTAAAGAAGATCTAAAGGTAAAGGGCTTGACTGGGCAGGAGGTGGAGGATCAATGCCACATACAGTAGAAGTGGGAAAAGATGAAGAGGGAGAAGAAGAACAACAAAACAATAATACTTTGTACAATGACACACAAAGAAAAATGAGGATACTCATATACAGCTATTTAAATTTAAATGTATTTGCTCAGCTGACACTTTTGTCAGAAGAAGTCAACATAATCTAATGAACATCAGCCTTGGAGACTGTTTGGGAACAAGTGTTAACGGACAAGGGTAGAAAAATTGATCATCACAAGTGAGGAGCTCAGAACAAAATACAATTCACAAGGTTACAAAAACTTCATAATTAATATCAGTTATTCAGAAACTCACCAAAGAAGAAAGTCTTCAGACATTTCTTAAACACATTGAGGGAGTCAGACTTCCAAATGGAGGTGGGCTGCTCATTCCACCTGCCTGGAGTTACACATGAAAAGATTCTGGACTGAGATTTGATATCACGCATAGGTGGGATCACAAGATGTCATTCATCAGTAGCCCTGAATGATCAAGAAAGAGAAGAGGACATCACAAGTGTCTCCATATACAGTATACAGTAGGTGCTGATCCATTGACTACCCTGTACACAAGCATCAAGGATTTGTACTTTAATATGTGCTGCTACATGGAGCCAATGTCGAGAGTGACATGTGCCCACTTCGGCCTGTTGAACACAAAACGTACAGTTGCATTATGTATCATCTGTGGTGGATTGGTGACTCATGCTGGTATTCCTACCAGAAGAGAGTTCCATTAGTCCAGACTTGACAAGACCAAAGAATGAACCAGGAGATGTGCTGCATATTCTGTTAGATACGGCCTGATCTTGTAGCTATTTTATAGAGTGAATCTGCAAGACCAAGAAACTGTGGTAGCAACAGGACAGATGGATATTGTGACCGTCTGGGTTGGCTCCATCTGCCACAACGTCCTTGAACCCAGAACTGTTGATAGTCATAACCGAAAAGAGCCAATGCAATGAGAACGCATGCAGTCAAGAGTAGGGGCAATAAGTGCTAGTGCTTTTATTATTCCCAAACAAAGTGTCTTAGTTTGTACTCCTTGGAAACCCTGCTGAACTCTCCTGTGCAACTTTGTGACCCAAGCTGGACAAGAGATACTGAAGAAATAAATAATCCATAAAAAGAGTGGAGGTTAGAATTTAGTAAATAATCCAATAAGGATGAGGCTAAAGCACACAGGTTCAGACTTTCTCTAAAACCCTATCCCACCTTGGTGCTCTCTCACCATGAGGTCTCCTCAGCTCACCTCAAGGTCTCCTTAGTCCACGGAAACGTCCACCGAAAGGCGCAGTCCATCTTCTCATGGGCTTGTACCCCAGCCACTAGGGCGGAGTGGTGACTCTGAGACTAAGGATCTGCACTGGTATCCAGAAGGTTGCCGGTTCGAATCCCCATCACTACCAAAAGAGATCCTACTCTGCTGGGCATTTGAGCAATGCCCTTAACCTACAATCTGACTGTTATTTTAAAATGAGTTCATCAAGAACACGGGGACACAGTTGGAAACTTGTTAAGGGTAAATTTCGCACAAACATGATAGACACTTGGAGGATATCTGGTGGTTGACCAAGTATAAGGCAGAGGAAAGATCTAGCAGGATGAGGACAGATGACATACTGGTACTGTTGCTTTAGCCTGTTGTAACGTGTTGATAGCAGTAAGTTGAGCTGTCACGGTAGAATGGCCCTTCTTAACTCTTTGAGGGCTGAATATTAATCTCCAAAACAGCGCAATTTTTTGAAAAGCACACAAAGCAATGGTTTCACACATAAAACAACATAAAAAATCTGTTGCTTCATGCTGTTCACCATCGCTTGTGGCTTGAGCCATTCACAGGTAGCAGGCTGGCTGCCAGGCTGACTTAACATGGTGGGGGTTTTAGCAGCGGCAGTCGCAGTGCAACACAGTCTAGTTTTACCCCTTGTCATTTTAAGTGACAGCTGATGCCATTACCTCACATTCGCTTTTGATCATTGGTATCAACATTGGAGTTCAACAAGTCAGAGTCCAATTCAACAATGATATGCAAAACATCGTCCTTGGAGTATTTTTGTTCATACATTCGCTTCGATCTCTCGCAAGATGTCGATGCCATTTTTGCCGTCGTTTAGTCCTCGCTACTCACGCAAGCGCAGGGAATCTTGGTCAAACTAACACAGCTAATGTTCCTTCTACCAAACAGAGCTTAACAAAAACATAATAGCGAGGTTTGTCACTGTTTATAGTTGATTACTGCCGTCAACCCCTCCTGTTGACAAAAGTTGACATCCGCCTCAAAGAGTTAAAGCACGACTGATTAGGATCAAACAGTCTGTTCCAAAGAGTTAGTTAGAGGCAGCATGTTCTGGTGTTTTAGATGGAAAGGAGAGGAGAGAGACTGGTCTATAATTAATTACTTGAGATGGGTTGAGAGAGGACTTCTTGAGAAGATGGGTTATTAGGGCCTGTTTGAACAATGTAGAAAAAGTCCCTGTGATGAGTGAGGTGTTGACGACAATAGGCCAGCACTTAACTGTCACTTGATCCAGTCTTAGAATAGTTCAACATCTTGAGATGATTTGTGTGCTGCAGTATTTAGGTCTGTATCCAGTAATAAACTTAAACAGACCCCAGATTTGACACTCTACTGTCATTTACATGAAGTGGTTGGAAATTTAAATAAGGTAATAATACTCACTGATCAAAGTGCCGGAAAGTGGCAATATGTTAACACTCACAATTAAGAATTTCACTGGAATCTACACGTGTTAGTATTGAACCTATGAACCTATAAATGTTCTGGCTAGTGATGACCAAAATCATTCACAGTAAAATTCCGTGTTTTGTTTTGTAAAAAATTTAAGGAACAAATAGCATTTGGCTAACAGCATAAGTTTGGGCCATTGACACACAAAGAAAGACATTTAGTCCTATCTGGAAGAGTTTAGTTCTGCAAGTGTCTACCTGTCATTTACTATTTAAATGAAGATCTCTGGATGTTTAAGTGTACATCTCTTGTGTTTGTATATTTATTATTTAGAAACTTTTATTAGCCACCACTACAGCTTGTGGTTTTCATGGACAGGACATCAAGGCCTAGCTGAGCATGTAAGGATGTCCAGTTGGGGAGGCTAGGGGTAGCATTGTTGCCTTTCGCAGATGTTGTCCTTTTTGCCTCTGTGACTTTTGTCATGGACTTGAGCGATTTGCTTCTGAGTATGAAGTGGCTGGGTTGAGGATCAGCACCTTGAAGTCTGAGGTCATGGTTCTCTCTCCAAAATGAGATATTAGCTCTATTGGTGAGGAGGAACATCTGCCCTTAGAGGAGGTGTTTAAGAATTACAGGATCTTGTTCTTGGAGAAAGAGAATGTGAGATCAACAAATGCATTGGAATAGCAACAGCTGTTCTCAGGGTGCTGTACCAGTCCGTGGTGATGAAGACAAACCATCTTGGTTTACCCATTGATCTACATCTCTGCTCTCAACTATAGTCAGGAGCTGACAGAAAGAATGAGATTGTGAGTACAAGTGGCAGATGAGGTTTCTTTGCATGGTGGTTGGAATGACTCCGTGATGGGGTGAGAAGCTCAATGATTTAAGAGAGCATCAGAGTAAAGCTCTTCTGGATTGAGAGGAGACAGTTGAGGTGGTTTGGGCATCTCATAAGGATGCCTCCCAGGAGACTCCCCTAGAGCTGTTTTGGGCACATTTGGGATAATATGTCTTTACTGGCTTGGGAACACCTGGGAATTCCCACAAAAGCTATAGTTTGTATCTGGGGAAAGGAAATTCTGTGCTGACCTGCTTGGCCTGCTGTTACAGCCACCCTCACCAGGAAAAGCAACTTTAGAAAATGAGATGAGATTGATTATCTATTCACTTGTACTCCCTCTCTCAAATTTCATCCTTTTCTCCTGGTAATGATAATGGTAGCAACAGTCAAGCTGGTCTACATCAGTCTATCCTAACCTCTCCTGGGAAACACACAGGCATCCCCATACTAGCTGAGACACATTGTCTCCACCATGTGTGCTCAAGTTTGCTCCTAGGTCTACTCTCTGTGGAGGTTCCGAGTTTATCTTCATTAGAAGTCCCATACTGTCTCCACTCAATCAGCCGAAGAGTGACTTCATCTTGAGATTCTCCCAAACTTTTGATCCTCTCACTCTCCGGTGGATAATGCATCTGTTAACCTGAACTCAGACCTCTTTCCCTTCATTTACAATTATAGTCTCTTTCTTTTGCCCACTAACCAGAACCTGTGACCATAGTTAGAACATTAGAACAATTCTGAAAAAGAGAAACCTCTTCAGTCCATGTCAACGTATTTCTCCAAAATTACCTCACTTTGAGTTTTGATGATCCGTAAAATCTTACTGTTTGCCTCATGATTTGATAACTTGCTGTACGAAGTGTGGCAGTTTAATTCCCAGAATGCACCTCTTAAAAATATGCATGTAGAACTGTACACTAGTGGCTACTATCGCCTTCAAAGTACCCCCCATGTGCATCTATACACTGACTTAAGTGGCGCTCCCATTTCTGGAAGCAGGCCTGGAACTCATTTTTCAGAATACTGTTGAGCAGATGTCTCACATTCTTTTGGATATCAGTTACATTAGAAAAACTTTGTCCTTTCGGCATAGCTTTTAATTAAAGAAAATAGCTGGAAATCACAGATCAGGTGAATAGGCAGGATGATCTGATTGGGTAATCGCTTTTGTGGCCAGAAAGTCTCTCACAGTAAAATCTTTTTGTTTGCCACATGACTTAGTAACTTACTATACGAGGTGTGACAATTTAATTCCCGGAATGGCCACGTAGTGTCACCCGTGACGTAATTGTATCGAAATCACAAAAACATGTTTGAACTCATACGTGCATAAATTGCAAGCTGATAGAGCCAGTTGTTAGCTATTGGGGAGGTAATAGATATTCTACGTGTTCACTTTGGAGTAAAAATGGGTGATCGAAATTTAGAGCATTTATTAATATTACATTTTTTGTGAAAATTGTCAAATGAGCTACTGAAATGTTACAACTGTTGCAAGTGGCATATGGTGAAGATGCTATGAAAAAGTCAAGTGTGTTTGAGAGGCATAAGAGGTTCAAAGAATGGCGAGAACGAGAAGATGTGACGGAGCATGCAGTGGGAATCCCTGGGTTAACCGTGCCCTGAAAAGGCACGCATATCACGCTCATAGTTTAAGACCATGCTAGTGTGTTGCTTCGTTCACAAGGGAATAGTCCACCAAGAATGTAATGAACAGGGACAAACAATCAAGTAACAATGTTGTTTGGAGCGTGAGCATTGCTGCCACGGGACACAGCAGCCCTTCAGAAACCCCCTCTTAAACAGTTTTTCAATGGGAAACAAACTCACTTTTACAGCTCTTCTTTGCGGGTTCAACTGCCTACTTGCCGTGCGGCAGGTTTGAACATTTAAAACACCGAGCCACACCCATCCTTTGCTTTCTCGCTTGCCTATCTCTCTTCCCCCAGACTCCCCCAGCTCCGGTCGCTGCTACCGGCCCACTGGTTCCCCTTGATGAAGAAGACTTTGTGTTCTTTTGAGCAGGAGTCGGGGCCGATGTGTCAAATCTGATAGCTGCTGGATCGCCTCGGTGAGAGACGTGTGTTTGTAACTAGCAGAACAGCAGTAAAGTTTCTACTCCTTGGAAACCCAACTGAACTCCCCTGTGCAACTTAGTGACCCGAGCTTGACATGAGGTACTGAAGAGATTACGAGATTCTGTTTGAAGAAAAAAGGCCCGAATTGTGGCCTGACAAGTGGATCCTTCAACACGACAATGCACCAAGTCACACTGAGCTCACTGTGAGAGACTTTCTGGTCACAAAAGCGATTATCCAATTAGATCATCCTGCCTGTTCACCTGACTTAGCTCCCTGTGATTTCTAGCTATTTTCATAAATTAAAAGCTGCTCTGAAAGGACAAAGATTTTTAAATATATCTGATATCCAACAGAATGTGAGACAGCTGCTCAACAGTATTCCGGAAAATGAGTTCCAGGCCTGCTTCCAGGAATGGGAATGCCATTTAAGTCAGTGTAGAGATGTACAAGGGGAGTACTTTGAAGGTGACAGTAGCCACTAGTGTACAGTTCCACATGTATATTTTTAGAGGTGCATTCTGGGAATTAAATTGTCACACTTCGTGTTCCATATGTCTATGGTTGGAGATGGGAAGGTGAATCTATAGATTCAGTTCTTTTTCATAAATGTGATACTGTACTGCCTTTTACTGTACACATCCATAAATTAATTTTCCAAACCCACTTATCCAATTCAGGGTTGCAAAGAACAGGTGTTTATCTCCGTGTGACGTTTTCTAACAACCCATGTAATGCTAAAACTAATAAATTACTTAAGACATGTAAATTGCCTTTAATTGCACTTACCAATTACAGTGAAGGACACTGAAAGGATGGGATATATGGCAGGAGCGGAGGGTGCTTTCACAAGCTGAGTGGTCTGACATTGATTGCTGATATCCATGATGGAGAGGTTGTGTTTGTAGATTAATGTGCAGTAGAATCTGCTCGGGTTTTCAGCACTCAATCGAGGTAAAGACAAGAAGATTAAATATTTGGAAACACTTTTATGCCTTTAACTCCAGAAAACTGAAGTCCATTGTGTCCTTCCTGTACGCACACTGCAGGATGCTACCTCTGCAAACAGCTGTTCTTTGATTCTTTTTCCCGAGTCAGCAAGCCGTGCACAGTTATAAATGGTGATGTCAGCCAAAGTGCTATTTAAATGAAATCACAATCACAGGCGATCGTATTTTACCTAAGACTTTTGCTTATTAACAGTGAAGTTGGAGCAGTACCAAGCAGATAAAGTGGCCGCTCGGTATTAGCAAAGACCAAACTCATTCATCAGTTCTGAACAATAAGTTCAACTGCACAGTTTTATTTATCCTCTGTACCTAATACATTAGTGTTTTTCTCTCAGTAACCCAAAAAAGACAAATTGTGATTGTAACTTATTATTGTGATGAGTGTCTGGATTCTGGATGGAGGTATTTTTGACTATTCTTCCATATGAAAAAGTTTGGGAACCCCTCTTAATTGTTTGGATTTTTGTTTATCATTGGCTGAGCTTTCAAAGTAGCAACTTCCTTTTAATATATGACATGCCTTATGGACACAGTAGTATTTCAGCAGTGACATTAAATTTATTGGATTAACAGAAAATATGCAATACGCATCATAACAAAATTAGACAGGTGCATACATTTGGGCACCCCAACAGAGATACTTAGTTGAGCCTCCTTTTGCAAATATAACAGCCTCTAGATGCTGTCCTCCTATAGCCTTTGATGAGTGTCTGGATTCTGGATGGAGGTATTTTGACCATTCTCCCCAGTTCAGTTAAATTGCTTCATCCCATAGATTTTCGATGATATTCAAGTCATGGGGACTATGACGGCCATTCCAGAACATTGTACTTCTCCCTCTGCATGAATGCCTTTGTAGATTTTGAACTGTGTTTTAGGTCATGTTGGGTCTTGTTGGAATATCCAACCCCTGTGTAACTTCAACTTTGTGACTGATGCTTGAACATTATCCTGAAGAATTTGTTGATATTGGGTTAAATTCATCTGACCCTCAACTTTAACAAGGCCTTCAGTCCCTGAACTAGCCACACAGCCCCACAGCATGATGGAACCTCCACCAAATTTGACAGGAGGTAGCAGGTGTTCTTCTTGGAATGCGGTGTTCTTCTTCCGCCACGCAAAGCGCTTTTTGTTATGACCAGATAACTCAATTTTTGTCTCATCAGTCCAAAGCACTTTGTTCCAAAATGAATCTGGCTTGTCTAAATGAGCATTTGCATACAACAAGTGACTCTGTTTGTGGAGTGAGTGCAGAAAGGGCTTCTTTCTCATCACCCTGCCATACAGATGTTCTTTGTACAAATTGCGCTGAATTGTAGAATGATGTACAGATACACCATCTGCAGCAAGATGTTCTTGCAGGTCTTTGGAGGTGATCTGTGGGTTGTCTGTAACCATTCTCACAATCCTGCACATATGCCGCTCCTGTATTTTTCTTGGCCTGCCAGACCTGCTGGGTTTAACAGCAACTGTGCCTGTGGCCTTCCTTTTCCTGATTCCATTCCTTACACTTGAAACTGACAGTTTAAACCTCTGAGATGGCTTTTTGTAGCCTTCCCCTAAACCCGGAGACTCAACAATCTTTGTTTTCAGATCTTTGGAGAGTTGCTTTTAGGATCCCATGCTGTCACTCTTCAGAGGAGAGTCAAAAGAAAGGACAACTTGCAATTGACCACCTTAAATACCTTTATATCTCATGATTGGACACACCTGTCTATGAAGTTCAAGGCTTAATGATCTCATTCAACCAATTTGGTGTTGCAAGTAATCAGCATTGAGCAGTGACAGGCGTTCAAATCAGCACAATTACAAGGGGACCCACATTTTCACACAGCCAGTTTTTCATATGTGATTTAATTTCATACAACTAAATACTGCTTCAATAAAAATCTTTGTTTGGGAAACACCCCAGTACTCAGATGTCCCTAGGAAATGAAAGACATACCACTGTTATCTTTTTTGTTGAAAGTACAGTCAGTTATTATGCAGGCTGAGAGGGGTTCCCAAACTTTTTCATTTGACTGTATATTTAACAATCTTTCAAAATAAGTTGCAAACCTTCTCAGACGTATTTTTCTATAATTGAAGTCAAGGCGAGTTAAGTGACTTGCTTCATCAGGCAGGAATTGAAATAGCAACCTTGTGATTTAACGTCCGTCACTTTAGTCACTACAACATCCTACCAGCAAAGAGAAACACAGATTGTGTCCAACAACACAAGCTATTGGAATACAACACACAAGGCCTTAATGGATAGGAGACGGTTAATCACAGCATCCCCTCCAATGAACAGTGCAGTGCCCTCCATAATGTTTAGGACAAAAACATTTTTCCTTGATTTCCACCTCTGCTCCATGGTTTAATCACTTCTGAATTGTTTCATTCCTAATTTTAAAATAAACATCAAGTTGGGGAGCATGCACCGGTACAGCGTGTTCCCACACCCACCACACTACGAAACAGCTCGGGATCCTGGCTGGCAACCCCCAAGGCAGACATGCAGTCTAGTTCCATCCTCCGGAAATGTCCCTCTGTCTGCTGCAGGTGTTATGTGGGCGTCCTCTTAGCCTGGTCTAGCCGCTCAGGTCCTCAGCAATGAGGATCCTGTGAGCTGGATCACCCTCGGTGAATCCGTAGTGCTGTAACTGACTCTTCCTCACAATGCAGGTAATGTACCTTATTCAGGACTCCGTGAGAAACCACTCATTTGACACAAAGTCAGAACAGTGGTACCCAAGGATTCTCCGAAGAGACACAGCACCAAAAGGAGTCCACTCTTCGTCCCAGGTCACCAGATAGCCTCCATGTCTCGCAACCACATAGCAAGACAGTAAGCCCCAGGACTCTAAAGACTTGGACCTTCGTCCCTTTGCAAAGATATCAGGAGGGCCACACATCCCTTTCCAGCGACCTCATGACCCCCATGCTCTCCCAATCCGTCTACTGACTTCATAGCAAGAGTCACCAGTGACATGAATGTCACTGCTGAGGTAATTAAACCTCTCGACAAGGTCGACACTCTCTCCGCAGACAGACACACTGCTGATGGCCATGCCCAAGAGGTCATTAAAGGCCTGGATGTTGGTTTTTATCAGGCTTCTCGATCAGTCTCTCAAGAGCCCCAATCAGAGCCTCCATTGACTGCGTAATGACAGACTTTAATTTAAGGGTATTTACATATATCTTGGTCACAACATGTAGAAATGACATTTCAGGACACCATAAAGTTTGAGACAATTGGCGTGACAGGTGTGTATGATTCCTCCGGGGTGTTTCATTGCTTCATTAGATACCTATACTTGCTTCTACCATGTGGAATCTGTAGCTGCCATTGTTCAACATGCTGTGCCAATGAAAATCAAAGAAGCAATTGTCAGGTTGAAAAACAAGAATAAAATTATTGGAGACATCAGTAAAAGCTTAGGATGTGCTAAATCAACTGTCTGGAATATCAATAAGAAGAAAGAACCCACCGGTGAGCTCAGGAATCACAAAGGGACTGGTAGGCCAAGGAAGACCTCCACTACTGATGACAGAAGAATCCTCACTATGGTCAAGAAAAAGCCCCAAATGCCTGTCTGACAGATCAGAAACAGTCTTCAGGAGGTCGATGTGTGTGTCAGAGACGACTATCAGCAGAAATTTCATGTACAGAAATGCAGAGGACACTGCAAGATGAACACCACAAAAAACAGGATGGCTAGATTACAGTTTATAGAAAAGGACTTAAAAGAGCCTGCAGAATTCTGGGAAAAGGTCTTGTGGACAGACAAAACAAAGATGAACCAGCTGTATCAGAGTAATGGCAAGAGCAAAGTATGGAGACCAAAAGGAACTGGCCAAGATCCAAAGCAGATAGATAGATAGATAGATAGATAGAGCTGAAGGCACCATATGATAGATAGATAGATAGATAGATAGATAGATAGATAGATAGATAGATAGATAGATAGATAGATAGATAGATAGATAGATAGATAGATAGATAGATAGATAGATAGATAGATAGATAGATAGATAGATAGATAGATAGATACTTTATTAATCCCAAGGGGAAATTCACAAAGCAGACCACCTCATCTGTTAAACAACATGGTGCTGGAGGTGCTATGGCTTGGGCCTGTATGGCTGCCACAGGTCCTGGCACATTTCATTGATGATGGAACTGCTGATTGCTCAAGTTCCAGTAAATGCCTCCATACTAAGCTTCAAGATAATGATCCTAAACATACTGATAAGGCAATGCAGGATTTTATCAAAGCAAAAAAATTGAAAACTATTGAATGACCAAGTCAGTCACCTGATTTAAATCCAACTGAGAAGGCCTTCCATAAGCTGAAGAGAAAACTTAAGGGAGTTTGATCCCAAAACAAGCAGGAGCTGAAGGTGGCTGCATTAGAAGCTTGGCAGAGCATCACCAGAGAAGACCCTCAGCACCTGGTGATGTCTATGAATCGCAGACTTCAAGCAGTTATTGCATACAAGGGATAAGTGACAAAATCCTAACTATGACAGCCTTAATAGACCTGTCATTATGGTGCCCTGAAATGAGGAAACTGTGTATACAGTTTTGTTAGTCTTAAGTACTAAAATATAAGTAATATAATATTTTTAAATTGTTACTAACACTCTGCTATGCTGTTTCTCTTCTCTGTATTCTGATGTGGCACTTGGTGCCACTGCCCTCCTGCCAAGTTGTTTGCCTGCCTATGATAAAGTCATCTCAGATAAAGGTGCTGGAATTATCGGGTAGCAAAGTCCTTTCATCTGATTGGCTGGCCTATCACTGACTCAGCTTGCAGAATGGCCAATAGAGGGGAGGCAGCTTGTTGGCCGAGGTCTCCAGGAGTCTGACTGTGTCTGGCCTATCTCACTCCTTTTTCTACACTCTGGCTGTGGTTCAATGATTAATTGATGGACAGATGTTGTTGTTTTTCATTTATGTTAATTAGCTTCTACCTTGTTTTTGATGTATTTGAACAAATCAGTATCCTCATGTGTGATTGTTTTGTATTTAGTGAGGATTGCAATCTATTCTTGTATTTTGCCTTGAGATTTGTCACGGCACTTTGTGCCTGCACTTGGTGAGGAGTGCTGTGCAAAGTGATGTGTCCTGTTGTATTGTATTTCTGAGGTGGCCATGATAGATTGACCACCTACTGTAGCATTGTGAAGAGGATCACTTGTGTTCTGTTTTGTCTGTTTTATTTACCCCTATTTTGACAACCATTGCACGTTCCCATCAAAGGGGGTCTTTCTCTCTGAATTGCCTTTCCCAAGATCTTTTCTATTTTTTTCTCCCTGCAAGGTTTTTTCTTGTCTTTTTAGGGAGTCAAGGCTGGGGGGCTGTCAAGAAACAGGGCCTGTTAAAGCCCCTGGAGGCATTCCTTACGTGATTCTGGACTATACAAGAAATAAATTGCTGTTATTGTTGTAGTGTTTTAATTACAGTTTCTTGGGTTACAATTTGGGTTTATTTCTCCCTCTATTAGTCTTCTGGTTTAAATCCCTTACTTGTTTAAACGACTGCCCTCCTGGCCACACCATTAAGTTCGGTGGAATCTGGTGCTAATATTAACAGAAATGGTCTAGGGTTCATAAAACTTACATTAAAATAAAATGACAGCAAAACATAGTGTAGAAATAAAAACTAATTTAAAAAATAACCAAAAGGAAAAACACATGAGTCGGGGATAAGAATCATGACACTCGTGACCCTGCCTTGGAATGTATAGGCGGGCGAATATAAAACAACAGTATAAAAAAAACTGGAAACTGAGCAAAGAAAAAGCAATTACGAACAGGCTAACGGAAAGCGTATTGCTGCCCAAACTCAATGTGTTTCTTATCTACATTTTAAGAAGATCAGACCATTAAAGATAAGTAAATGCAGATGTATTAGCCATGAGCAACAGGTGTAAACTAATAGGGGCTGCATATTGGCTGTGAACTTCATTTTAGAGTCGGTCTTGCTGTTTTAGGAATTCTGTTGATCTCATTCATGGATGCTCATGTAGTTTGCTTTTTCTACAGTACGTCTTTGCTGGCTGAGAAATTCTCCGGAATGGTTTTCTACTTAAACAGGTCTGGTCTTACAGTCTCCCTATGTCTCACTAGTTTTTAAAAAACAGGAAACGCATCAAGCTGTGATATTACAGCACACCGGGCAATAAAAAAAGGCAATAATGTGTGAGTTTTTATCTTTGTGTGTAAATCCTACTTGGGATTATTTGGTGTTAAATACCTCATTTATTTTAACAAGCTGACCGTGTTAAATAAAACGTTTATCTATCTTGGGATTAATAAAGTATCTATCTATCTATCTATCTATCTATCTATCTATCTATCTATCTATCTATCTATCTATCTATCTATCTATCTATCTATCTATCTATCTATCTATCTATCTATCTATCTATCTATCTATCTATCTATCTCATAGTGAATTTCATATCTATCTACTGTGCCATGAAAAGCTATATGCCCCTCCAGATCTCCTCTGTTATTGCAAATATTTGACCCTGAATGTAAGAGCCATTTGTTGGTAGTTAGTTAGGTTATGTTAAATTGTTAGAAGTATTTTCTTAGTTATGGTAAAATGTGTGCTTATATATTAGTGCATAGTCAATGGAAGGTTCTTTATAACCCCTACAAGCTGAATTTTAAATGGAGTATTCTAATTATTTGTTGGCATTCTGACCACGGACTAGTTCAGCTTAGGGTCTCCCTTGCAGTTGCTACACTTTCAAACCATACCGAATGTACTTAATGTATTGAACTGAATGAAGCCTGTATAAGTTCCCATAGAGAAGTGTAAGTATAGAAAGTAACTGAAGTTTAACAAGAGAATCCAAAGATTGTAAAGAATCAGGTAAGAAACCTTGTGATAAAGTGAGGTCCGCGGCTCATTGCCTTTTAAAATGAACAATCATTGCACTCGCGGCTTAAGGAGGGGGCGTGGTAGTGTGGCAGGAGTGGCGATGCGGCACAGACGTTTCCACACTTAAGTGCACAGGTGAGAAATTGTCTGCGTCCGTATTTGATGCTAGGAGCTGCTAATCGCTACACCTGTGCCACGTCCCCATGTATAAAAGGAGAAGCGCGAGTGTGAGTGGGAGAAAAAAATGGAACATAAAGTGGCAGAAGAGCAGTCTCGGGTAGGACGATCTGGCCACCTAGAGAGGAAAGGCAGCACGAACAGGGGCCCCACGAAGGAGCGTAGGTTGTGGCGCTCCAGGGGCTGGTTGACCCCACTGATCAATGGTGTGGAGTGGGGTGAGAAAGGCGGTTGACCTCCCCAGGTATCTGAGGTACGAGTGTGTGTGCGTGAAGGATGATGAGAGTAGTGCCAACCTCAGACGGTCTGGCTGCACTGTGAGTGACGGAGTGATGAAGTTCGTGGCTACTGTGTCTCTGCAAGTTATGGGTGAGCTGGGGAGACGACAAAGAAGGTGGGCTGGGATCAGAAGGAGCCAGTGACTGCATTTTTAACCTCTGCCTTGAATGGATTTATTTATTGTGTTTTTATCCCCCACTATTTTCTTGTTTTTATGGATTATTTATTTATGGATGTTTTTGAATCACGGTACTATTTATTTGAACACTGGTTTTTTTTTGACTCTTTTTAATAAAAGCACGGAACACTTGCTCCATTTGTGATCTGTCTCCATTCGGTCATAACTATCGGTATATCTACAGTGCATCCAGAAAGTATTCAAAACGCATCACTTTTTCTACATTTTGTTATGTTACAGCCTTATTCCAAAATGGATTACATTCATTTTTTTCTCAGAATTCTACACACAACACCCCATAATGACAACTTGAAAAAAGTTTACTTGAGGTTTTTGCAAATTTATTAAAATTAAAAAAACTGAGAAATCCCATGTACATAAGTATTCACAGCCTGTGCTCTATACTTTGTCGATGCACCTTTGGCAGCAATTACAGCCTCAAGTCTTTTTGAATATGATGCCACAAGCTTGGCACACCTATCCTTGGCCAGTTTCGCCCATTCCTCTTTGCAGCACCTCTCAAGCTCCATCAGATTGGATGGGAAGTGTCGGTGCACAGCCATTTTAAGATCTCTCCAGAGATGTTCAAGTCTGGGCTCTGGCTGGGCCACTCAGGGACATTCACAGAGTTGTCCTGAAGCCACTCCTTTGATATCTTGGCTGTGTGCTTAGGGTCGTTGTCCTGCTGAAAGATGAACCGTCGCCCCAGTCTGAGGTCAAGAGCGCTCTGGAGCAGGTTTTCATCCAGGATGTCTCTGTTCATTGCTGCAGTCATCCTTCCCTTTATCCTGACTAGCCTCCCAGTCCCTGCAGCAGAAAAACATCCCCACAGCATGATGCTGCCACCACCATGCTTCACTGTAGGGATGGTGCCAGGTTTCCTCCAAACGTGACGCCTGGCATTCACACCAAAGACTTCAATCTTTGTCTCATCAGACCAGAGAATTTTCTTTCTCATGGTCTCAGAGTCCTTCAGGTGCCTTTTGGCAAACTCCAGGCGGGCTGCCATGTGCCTTTTACTAAGGAGTGGCTTCCGTCTGGCCACTCTACCATATAGGCCTGATTGGTGGATTGTTGCAGAGATGGTTGTCCTCTTGGAAGGTTCTTCTCTCTCCACAGAGGACCTCTGGAGCTCTGACAGAGTGACCATCGGGTTCTTGGTCACCTCCCTGACTAAGGCCCTTCTCCCCTGATCGCTCAGTTTAGATGGCCGACCAGCTCTAGGAAGAGTCTTGGTGGTTTTGAACTTCTTCCACTTATGGATGATGGAGGCCACTGTACTCATTGGGACCTTCAAAGCAGCAGAACTTTTTCTGTAACCTTCCCCAGATTTGTGCCTCGAGACAATCCTGTCTCGGAGGTCTACAGACAATTCCTTTGACTTCATGCTTGGTTTGTGCTCTGACATGAACTGTCAACTGTGGGACCTTATATAGATAGTTGTGTGCCTTTCCAAATCATGTCCAGTCAACTGAATTTACCACAGGTGGACTCCAATGAAGCTGCAGAAACATCTCAAGGATGATCAGGGGAAACAGGATGCACCTGAGCTCAATTTCGAGCTTCACGGCAAAGGCTGTGAATACTTATGTACATGTGCTTTCTCAATTTTTTTATTTTTAATAAATTTGCAAAAATCTCAAGTAAACATTTTTCATATTGTCATTATGGGGTGTTGTGTGTAGAATTCTGAGGAAAAAAATTAATTTAATCCATTTTGGAATAAGGCTGTAACATAACAAAATGTGGAAAAAGTGATGTGCTGTGAATACTTTCCGGATGCACTGTATATATATATATATATATATATATATATATATATATATATATATATATATATATATATATATATATATTTTTTGATAAAAACACAGACGAGACATCATAAAAAGGTTTGGGGCAGCCACCCGTATAATATCCCTGGCTACAAAAGGTTTTGAAATTGATACAGATGTTCACAAAACTGAGTCCAAAACAGAACTGACTCTTTGGTGGTAAGATGACGGCTTTAAAGGCCCATATAGAAAGTGACGTCATCGAAGGGCCTGGACCCGAAAGTGACGTCATCGAAGGGGCCGGACCTGGACCTTCTGAGGTACCAGAACCTGGCAGAATTTCTCGGGAAAGGTCTGCAGGAAACTGAGAAAGACAGTTAGTGCACCCCGCTGCCCCCTGTTTGGATGTATTACCGTTACTTAAGCCCTTCAGCTGCCTACTACTCGCATATGTGTGACAATATATATATACTGTATGTATATAAATATATATCTATATATATATATATATCTATATATATATATATATATATATATATATATATATTATATATATATATATATATATATAACTATAACTCATTCGGTCATAACTATCAACGATGTTGAGTTCGAGAGGCTCCCAAATGTGAAAAGGGAGAATGGAGTGGACTCACATCATCACAAACCATTTTTGACCGTTATGTGTAATAACTATTTTCTGAATTTTTGTGATTGTTTCTTTTTAAATTTTAACTAAAGCTTTTTAAAGCAAACTTTTATTAGACTGAAAAATTTCTTTTGTTAGTTAGTTTGACTCCTACCTTACCAAATCAGTAGCTGCTCAACTTTGGGGAAATTGGAAAAGACACAGATATACTGAAAGTTTTCAGGTATTCAACTAAACGTTTATCTATAATAATAAAAGGCAAAGCCCTCACTGACTGATTCACTCACTCACTGACTGACTGACTCACTCATCACTAATTGTCCAACTTCCCGTGTAGGTGGAAGGCTGAAATTTGGCAGGCTCATTCCTTACAGCTTACTTACAAAAGTTAGGCAGGTTTCATTTCGAAAATTCAAAGCGTAACGGTCATAACTGGAACCTCTTTTTTCACAATATACTGTAATGGACGGCAGCTCGATGGCCGTGGGAGGAGGAGTTGAGTGTCACGTCATCACGCCTCCCACGTAATCACGTGAAAAGACTGTGAACGCAGTAGGGACAAATGAAGGAGGAGCCGCAAACAGCGAAGAACAAAAAATTCATTAAACAATTGAGAAGGGAGCGAGTGAAGCATACAAGCATGTTCATAAGGGAAACAAAGCACGGTGTAAAACGTAAGTTTAAATTAAGTTTATAGAAACGCTCCCACTGCGGATTGCAATAATGTGAAAAGACTGTGAATGCAGTAGGGACAAATGAAGGAGGAGCCGCAAACAGCGAAGAACAAAAAATTCATTAAACAATTGAGAAGGGAGCGAGTGAAGCATACAAGCATGTTCTTAAGGGAAACAAAGCATGGTGTAAAACGTAAGTTTAAATTAAGTTTATGGAAACGCTCCCGCTGCGGATTACAATAACATATTCGCGAGATAAAAGTTTAATGAGAAGACACGAGGTATAAACGAACCACACGCCGTAGCGCAACGTTAGGGGCAACAGTTTCAACCATTCTATGATCTGCTTCTCGCAACTGAAAGACGGCACATGCCGGATGTTAGCCCACTTGCTGACCGCAACGTTAGGGGCTTCAACTCTGGCGCTGACGATATTCGATTCTCAAGAGGGGATGCAGTGAGTGTGTATGCCTGATGAGCCCAGAATTAAGGAGAAACACGTGTCGCATACTCTTTGCATTATTTGAAAGTAAACTATTAAAACCATTCTATGATCAGCTTCTGGGAACAGAAAGAGGGCACGTGGCGGATGTAAGGCGACTTCCTGACCAACCACAAGCGTAACCTGGCAGGTAACCATCCATACAGTCAGATTGTGATTCAGAAAACGAATGCCATGAATTTAATTACCACGATCTACATACTGTCAAATAAACGAAACACACGCCGTAGCGGGACAGCTGTGAAAAGCGAGGTTCACAAAAAAATAGATCCTTAACAAATTGTTATTGGTATATTTTCGATCCGTTTAAAAAGGTTTTATTTTCTTCTTAAAAAATTAAAAGCAGTACTTCGCCGCAACGAAGCGCGAGAATTTCGCTATATATATCTGCTTCTCACAATTAAAAGAGGGCACGTGGTGGATTTTAGACGACTTCATGACCAAACATTAGTGTTACCTGCCAGGTAGGGTTACCACTTTTAATACAAAAAAATAAGGGACGCATACTGCAGCGGGTGCCACATCTCAGTGCCAACAGTTTGCAGACTCTACTTAAAAGACCCGCCCTCCTTACTGGACAGTTAAAAAGACCAATCAAACTAACAATGACATCAAGTATTACCCAATCAAAAGTAGGAAAGGAGGCATCTTCATAAAATGCGTGTGGGATGATTTGCATGAGACGCTGCTTTAAAAAAAAAAATGATAAAAAAAATACGGGACAAATCCTGTCCCGTATTGATTCAAAACGGGATGCGCAATTTCATTCTCAAATGCGGCACGATTCCGTATTTTAAAGGATGGGTGGCAACCCTACAGTGCCAGGTAACCACCCATACAATCAGATTGTGATTCAGACTAGGAATGCAATGAATGTAATTACCCCGATCTACATACAAGGCGAAAGTCTTGCAACATTCAAAGATGACGGGTTGGGATAAGTACACCATAGAACATAAAAGAGCTTATGAAGCCTTGAACCGAAAAAAGCAAGATCTCAGAGATCGTAAAAAAAAAAATAGGAGGTAATGTTGTTTTACTCGCTGTAGATTTTAGTCAAACATTACCAGTTATTTCACGAGGGAGACCAGCAGATGAACTCAATGCGTGTTTAAAATCCATGCTTCTCCCACGCTCGGTTATATGTCGCGTGTTCTCGGGTAGGTACACCAAAAAATGTATACATTTAAGCATGTAATGGGCAAACAAAAAATGAGGTATACCCGAAGGCACTGCAGTAGTACTTAATGTAACTTTACTTCTTAAATGTTAATGGTTTACTGTTTAATAATTTATACGCTTCTTATATGTTGTTCAAATTCTTTTATCAAAATACCAGTGACAGCGCAATGCACGATAACATGGAGTGAATACACCATACGCATCCGCCCACGGCCGCCCTGGTGTGCGCAGATAAGAGTTGATTCTACAATAAAATAAAATAAAGATAAAAACCCAGGATTGTTTCCTGCCTTGTGCCCTGTGTTGGCTGGGATTGGCTCCAGCAGACCCCCGTGACCCTGTGTTCGGATTCAGCGGGTTGGAAAATGGATGGATGGATAAAAAGAGTAATACAATCATCACTCATAAAGCGGATAGTAGACGTGACGTTCTATATGTGTACCAGATTTCAAGTCAATAGGTGAAACGGTTTGCGAGCTACAGGTGATTTAAAATCCTGGACAGACAAACGAATAGCCACGGTAGCAAATTACAGAAGAAGATTTTACTGTTTTTGATTTCTATGTTATTGAAACTGCATGTATGTGTGTATATGTATGTATATATATATATATATATATATTTAAATCTATAATAATAAAAGGCAAAGCCCTCACTGACTGACTGACTGACTCACTGACTGACTGACTCACTCATCACTAATTCTCCAACTTCCCGTGTAGGTGGAAGGCTGAAATTTGGCAGGGTCATTCCTTACAGCTTACTTACAAAAGTTAGGCAGGTTTCATTTCGAAATTCAAAGCGTAATGGTCATAACTGGAACATATTTTTTGTCCATACACTGTAATGGAGGAGGCGGAGTCACGTATCGCGTCATCACGCCTCCTACGTAATCACGTGAACTAAAAACAAGGAAGAGATTTACAACACGAGTCACACGCGGGAACGAAGGTAAATGACGTTAATTTTTGACTGTCTTTTAATACTGTGTAAGCATACATATTAACACATGTGCAATTAAACGTGTGCATTTACGGGGTGATTTCTCAGGCTTAAAAGCTCACCTTTTATCAAACGCGGGAACAAAGGTAACTGACGTTGTTCACTGTCTTTTAATACTGTGTAACCATACATATTAAGACATGTGCAATTAAACGTGTGCATTTACGGGGTGATTTCTCAGGCTTAAAAGCTCGCCTTTTACTAAAAAGGTAAATGCAAAACTATTTTCAATCAGTTTATTGAAACGCTCCCGTTAAGGATTGCAATAACATATTCGCGAGATAAAAGAACGAAGTAGGGGGAAATGGAGGAAGAGCCGCGAACAGCTAAGAGCAAAAAATTAATTAAACAATTGAGAACGGAGCGAGTTAAGCATACAAGCATGTTCATAAGGGAAAGAAAGCACGGTGTAAAACGTAAGTTTAAATTAAGTTTATAGAAACGCTCCCGCTGCGGATTGCAATAACATATTCGCGAGATAAAAGTTTAATGAGAACACACGAGGTATAAACGAACCACACGCCGTGGCGCAACGTTAGGGGCAACAGTTTCAACCATTCTATGATCTGCTTCTCACAACTGAAAGACGGCACATGGCGGATGTTAGCCGACTTGCTGACCGCAACGTTAGGGGCTTCAACTATGGCACTGACGCCACATCTCAGTGCCAACACTTTGCAGACTGTACTTAAAAGACACGCCCTCCTCACTGGACAGTTAAAAACACCAATCAA
>NC_041397.2:17709297-17724297 GCF_900747795.2 Erpetoichthys calabaricus
CTGCCACCTCCAGCTCTGTCTTCTGCTTTCTAGTCAGTGCCACCGTCTCCAACCCATATAACATACCTGGTCTCACTACCGTCCTGTAGACCTTTCACTCTTGCTGATATCCGTCTGTCACAAATCACTCCTGTCACTCTTCTCCACCCATTCCACCCTGCCTGCACTCTCTGTTTCACCTCTCTTCCACAATCCCCATTACTACTTTTTATATTCATCCACAACAGTATAAAAAAAACTGGAAACCGAGCAAAGAAAATGCAATTATGACCAGGCTAACAGAAAGCATTTTGCAGCCCAAACTAAATGTGTTTCTTATCTACATTTTAAGAAGATCAGATCATTAAGATAAATAAGTACAGATATATTGGCCATGAGCAACAGGTGAAAACTTATAGGGGCTGCAACAATTCCCAGAATCGTTCACTAACAAGGAAGTAGGGCAGTGAAAGGCAACCTTTTTCGAGTTGCGGTGCACTAAGTCCAAAAATTTTCTTTCGCGGCGCACCTGAGGGACTGCCCGTAAATAAAGTCGTGACGACACAATCTATGGACAATCGCCAATAAAAACAGTTCATTTTACAAGTTTGAAAGACATTTTATTAAAGGAATCAAAGGATAAATCTTAAATTTAATTAATGTGAACGTTGAGATTGTTTTTCAGCACATATGAGATTGATGCGAGAATCAATTTTCGAAAGACAGACGCGCATTTCCTTGTCGATCATTTGAAGTCTCTCGCGTTTTTAGATTTCATTTCCGTAAGTGTTGAAAAACCTTGTTCACAGAGAGACGATTAAGTGGTGAGAGCTGCAGCTACAGCGATACTCTCTCGTCGGCAAGAGCCGAAATGTAGCATTCGTATTTTCTCGTTCAATATTTGCTCCGCCTTCTTCTATCTGTACAGTGAGCGAGATCTTCTAACAACGAGACTTTTTAAGTCTCACGAGATGTGTTTTTGACACTGCTGTTGTTGATATTATGATGAATGGTGAGCAGCGAAAATTTTAACTTGCATTCAAAATAAATACATTTCGTTTATTTAACAATCTGATTAACCGTTATCTGTTTTTCCAACATAAAATATATTTTTTTAAACATTATCTTTTTAATCAACCAAAAGTTCAAAAACACTAGCAATTTTAAATATTTTACAAAAGTTTTCGCGGCACCTCTAGAAAATTCCACGGCGCCCGAAAGTAAAGTAGGTGTAGCATTCACCTGTAGATACCGTTTGCCCACAGTCTGGTTAGTCAGTCTTCTGAACGGCATCACACTGAGTTGATCAAATGTGTATTTCTGCTGTTCATTCTACAATTGTGTAGGTGACTTTGGTCACCATAGCAGATTTTCAAGTGACAATGTTGATTGTGTTTTTCAACATTGACAGATTTGTTCATGAATAGTCTGTTCACCGTGGACAGACTGTTAATTTGTGACATTGCATCAATTTGCTGAGACATCTACAGGAGAGCATCAAGAAAAAAATGTCTATAGCAGTGGTGCCCCTAAAACCAAATTGTACACATTGGCAGTGCACCTGCACACTCTGCATTATCAGTTGGGCCATAAACAAGGTGAATGCTACTCTGCACCATCCATATTTGCTAGATCTTGCTCCTTATAACGTTTTTTAGTTCCTGAAATTAAAACTGTGACTGAAAGAATGATTTTCTACTTTTTTAGAAATCCAGAAAAGGACGTCGGAAGCTGTAGACACGGTAACAAAAGACGAGTACAGGGATTGTTTCCACGAATGGGAGAAGTGTTGAAACCAGTGTATTGCATCTCAAAGAGAGTATTTTAATGGAAACTACAAGGGAATTGCTAAAGTTTTAAAATAACATTTTTTACAATAATTATTGAAATTTTGTTATCCACCCTCATATAATATTTTAAAAACAAGATAGAGATACGAGTCAGTCAGTCATTTTCCAACCTGCTACATCCTAACACAGAGTCACGGGAGTCTACTGGAGCCACACAGGGTGCAAGGCAGGAACAAATCTCGCAGGGCACACACCCACACACCAAGCACACAGTAGGGACAATTTAGGATCACCAATGCACCTAACCTGCATGTCTATGGACTGTGGGAGGAAACCGGAACACCCGGAGGAAACCCACGCAGTCACGGGGAGAACATGCAAACTCCACGAGGCAAGGACCTGGGAAGCGAACCCGGGTCTCCTTACCACCCAGAGATACGAGTATTTGGCCAAAAAGTATGCCACATTTTCATTACCTTAGTAATCCCTCAGTTATACAGACTAATAATAATAATAATAATTCATTACATTTGAATAGCACTTTTCAAGGTACTCAAAGTGCTTTACACAGTTAGTGGGGAGCCACTTCAACCACCACCAATGTGGATGATACAACGGCAGCCATTTTGTGGCAGTACGCTCACCGAACATTAGCTGTTAGGTAGTGAAGGGGTGAGAGACAGTTAGCCAATTAGAAAGAGGGGATGATTAGGGAGCCAGAATGACCAGGCTGTGGTGGACAATTTAGTCAGGACGTCAGGATAAACTCTGCTCTTTACGTAGGATGCCCAGGGATCTTTAATGACCACAGAGAATCAGGAAACCCAGTTTTACATCTCATCCAAAGGACGGCGACATTTTTACAGCACAATGTTCCCGTCACTGCACTGGGGCATTGGGGTCCACATTCAGACAACAGAGTAGAAACCCCCCCTGCTGGCCCCACCAACACCTCTTCCAGCAGAAAACCATGCTTTCCCTAGATGGTCTCCCATCCCAGTCCAGTCCAGGCCAGGCCTGAACAGGCTTAGCTTCAGATGAATGACCTCCTCTGAGGTGCGTGTGGTATGACTGCTGGCAAAATCTAAATACTGACAGACTGACTGTAGTTTTAAATTCTCCTTGACCTGGACCTTCTGAAAATAAAGAGGCAGACACAAATGAGAGATAAGTGTTTCAGGATAATGTTTGAGTAATGGAGAACACCTGCAAGGGAATGCAATCAAGAAAAAAAGGATAAAGGTTAACAATATGGAAAAGAATTGCTGCATTCCAGTTGGCAGCTGGCTCACTTAATGTCTGTTAGTTGAGCAGACAAAAGGATTTGTTGTTATTCTCAAAGTTTGCTAACAATTCATAGGACTGTAAGTTGGCACATTAAGTGTGACATGTGAGTCGGTGGCTTGCACCCCAAAGATGAGGCTGAGTCTCAGTACTTAAGCAAAACCGGCTTTATTCAACTCGAAACAGGAACAGCAGGGTTATTAATTGTAGTGGAATCTACCATTCTACTACACACCGACACAGCAAACAGGCCAGGTTAGTGGCCAAGTTATATTGTTCCCTGCATTACCAATCGGGCAGCCGGCGCTTTGCACGTGGCAGCGGTCAGCTTGTAGTTGTTTCTGTGGCACTGCAGATCTGTGGTTGCCTCAGCGATGGTCAAGCAACCATCAACAGACGCAGCATTCGCGCTTCTGCGTGTCATCCCGTTGGAGTGGGTCTCAAAAGAGGCAATCTGCTTGTAACTGACTAGACTCTGTCCTTCTCCGTATTAGAATATCAGAACATTGGACAAGAACAGGCCATTCAGCCCAACAGAGCTCGCCAGTCCTATTCTCTTAATTCTTCCAATAAAACATCAAGTCGTGTTTTGAAAGTCCCTAAAGTCTTACTGTCTACCACACTACTTGGTAGCTTATTCCAAGTGTCTATCGTTCTTTGTGTAAAGAAAAACTTCCTAATGTTTCTGTGAAATTTACCCTTAGCAAGTTTCCAATTGTGTCCCCGTGTTCTTCATGAGCTCATTTTAAAGTCACCGTCTTGATCCACTGTACTAATTTCCTTCATAATTTTAAACATTTCAGTCAGGTCTCCTCTTAATTTTCTTTTCCTTAAACTGTAAAGGCTCAGCTCTTTTAATCTTTCCTCATAATTCATCCCCTGTAACCCTGGAATCAACAATTGCTCATCGGACCTGTTCCAGTGCTGCTTTGTCCTTTTTGTAAATTGGAGACCAAAACTGCACACAGGACTCCAGATGAGGCCTCACCAGTGTGTTATAAGACTAAGCAGAACCTCCTGTGACTTGTACTCCACACATCATGGCACTACATAACCTGACATTCTCTTAGCCTTCTTAATGGCTTCTGAACACTGTCTGGAAGTCAACAGCTTAGAGTCCACTATGACTACTAAATCCTTCTCATAAGGTGTACTCTTGTTTTTCTGACCACCCATTGTGTATTCAAACCTAACATTTTTACTTCCTACGTGTAATACTTTACATTCACTGACATTAAATTTCATCTGTCACAAATCCTGTATGCTATCCAAGTCCTTCTGTGATGATATAACGGATTCCAAATTATCTGCTAATTCACCTATCTTGGTATCATCTGCAAACTTAACCATCTTGTTACTTATATTCCTATCTAAATTATTTATATACAGTTAGGTCCGTAAATATTTGGACAGAGACAACTTTTTTCTAATTTTGGTTCTGTACGTTACCACAATGAATTTTAAATGAAACAACTCAGATGCAGTTGAAGTGCAGACTTTCAGCTTTAATTAAGTGGGGTGAACAAAACGATTACATAAAAATGTGAGGCAACTAAAGCATTTTTTGAACACAATCCCTTCATTTCAGGGGCTCAAAAGTAATTGGACAAATGAAATAACTGGAAATCAAATGTTCATTTCTAATACTTGGTTGAAAACCCTTTGCTTCCAATGACAGCCTGAAGTATTGAACTCCTGGACATCACCAGATGCTGGGTTTCCTCCTTTTTAATGCTCTGCCAGACCTTTACTGCAGCGGCTTTCAGTTGCTGTTTGTTTGTGGGCCTTTCTGTCTGAAGTTTAGTCTTCAACAAGTGAAATGCATGCTCAATTGGGTTAAGATTAGGTGACTGACTTGGCCATTCAAGAATTTTCCACTTCTTTGATTTAATAAACTCCTGGGTTGCTTTGGCCGTATGTTTTGGGTCATTGTCCATCTGTATCATGAAACGCCGCCCAATCAATTTGACTGTATTTAGTTGGATTTGAGCAGACAGTATGTCTCTGAACACCTCAGAATTCATTCGGCTGCTTCTGTCCTGTGTCACATCATCAATAAACACTAGTGTCCCAGTGCCACTGGCAGCCATGCACACCCAAGCCATCACACTGCCTCCACCGTGTTTTACAGATGATGTGCTATGCTTTGGATAATGAGCTGTTCCACGCCTTCTCCATACTTTTTTCTTGCCATCATTCTGGTAGAGGTTGATCTTGATTTCATCTGTCCAAAGAATGTTTTTCCAGAACTGTGCTGACTCTTTTAGATGTTCTTTAGCAAAGTCCAATCTAGCCTTTCTATTCTTGAGGCTTATGAGTGGCTTGCACCTTGCAGTGCACCCTCTGTATTTACTTTCATGCAGTCTTCTCTTTATGGTAGACTTGGATATCGATACGCCTACCCCCTGGAGAGTGTTGTTCACTTGGTTGGCTGTTGTGAAGGGGTTTCTCTTCACTATGGGGTTCTGCGATCATCCACCACTGTTGTCTTCCATGGACGTCCAGGTCTTTTTGCGTTGCTGACTTCACCGGTGCTTGCTTTCTTTCTCAGGTTGTACCAAACTGTAGATTTTGCCACTTGTAATATTGTAGCAATTTCTTGGATGGGTTTTTTCTGTTTCTGCAGCTTAAGGATGGCTTCTTTCACCTGCATGGAGAGCTCCTTTGACCGCATGTTGTCTGTTCACAGCAAAATCTTCCACATGCAAGCACCACACCTCAGATCAACGCCAGGCCTTTTATCTGCTTAATTGATAATGACATAATGACGGACTTGCCCACACCTGCCCATGAAATAGCCTTTGAGTCAATTGTCCAGTTACTTTTGAGCCCTTGAAATGAAGGGATTGTGTTCACAAAATGCTTTAGTTGCCTCACATTTTTATGCAATCGTTTTGTTCACCCCACTGAATTAAAGCTGAAAGTCTGCACTTCAACTGCATCTGAGTTGTTTCATTTAAAATTCATTGTGGTAATGTACAGATCCAAAATGAGAAAAAAGTTGTCTCTGTCCAAATATTTATGGACCTAACTGTATATTAAAATTAGCAATGGCCTAGCACTGACCCCTGTGGAACGCCACTCTTACTCACACCATCACCCTCTGTTTCCTGTGTCTGAGCTAATTCTGCACCCATCTAAAATCATCACCCTGAGCTGCCACTTCTTTTAGTTTGATACCCAACCTCTCATGTGGCATCTCATCAAATGCTTTCTGAAAGTCCAGATAAATAATCTCATAAGCTCCACTTTGATCGTATCCTTTTGTTGCCTCCTCATAGAATTCCAGCATTTTAGTAAAACATGACCTCCCTCTTCTGAACCCATGCTGACTGTTCCTCATAACTCCTGTTCTTGCCAAGTGTTGCTCAATCTTATCCCTAATAATTCCTTACATTAATTTTCCTGTTGCTGCCTCTCACTGTACTGAAACTACAAAGAAAAGAAAAAGGTACAACTGGACATGCATATGGCTGACAATACAAAACAGTCTGTCTATTTTACAGAAAGAATCGGGTGTACTGCGGTGGGTTGGCACCCTGCCCGGGATTGGTTCCCTGCCTTGTGCCCTGTGTTGGCTGGGATTGGCTCCAGCAGAACCCTGTGGCCCTGTGTTCAGATTCAGCGGGTTGGAAAATGGATGGATGGATGAATCGGGTGTATGTAATCTATATAGTTACCATTTTGTGTGTTTATTTCGGGTTCTTGCAGTAAACATTTCCTAAAATCCTTTTGTCATTGGCCATTTAGTTGTATGTATGCTGCTATATGATAGCGTTTTGAAATCATAAAGGTGGAAATTAGCGTGACTGTTGTCGCTGCACAAAGAACTTTGAAAAATTAATGGCAACATCAGAAAATCAACAATTGAGACACACAAGAAGAGGTCCAACTGATGTTTCTGACATGCCAGAAATTCTTCTGATTGTATGATAGCTCAGTCTCAAGATGCAACCCCTCTCATACTGCACATGAAATGATGGCCAGTGATGCTGAAATTTCAGTCAACTCAGCAAATCAGTTGGTGGCTGTAAATCAGGTTTAACATTGATACAAAGTCATACAGTGTATAATTTTCCTGAGAAAATTATTTCAAATCTCAATTTTGTTTTAAAGATTTCAATTTGGCTTTGATATATATGGCCAGTACATTGAAATTTTAAACTTGTATTTGTTCTCTTGGAGACAATACAAAACAAATCATCACATGACATAGCATTTAGGTGCTTCTGGGAACTTAGTTAACCATTTTTAAAGCTGAAGCATTTTAAAATTTAGTTTATTTACTGCAATGAAGACAGTCATATCACTTTTAAGTTAATTAAGTAGTTTTGTAACAATCAGACAAAAAAAAATAACAGTGATAATAGAATACATTTATTAGTCAAGTACATACAATAAATATGCTTATTAGCATTTCAAAACATGCAGTTGGTAAAAACCGGGCCTAAAGAGTTATAGTGTATTGTAGACAGCAGAATCCAACTCTAATTGTTGTTCATATTTCTACAATATAATATTTTTAGAATTACTTAATGGAGAGTTAAAATCTGTGTTGAAGTCCTCCAACAACTTGAAAGAAATTGCTGTGATTCTGCCGGCACTTCAGTAACCTGTACTGGGGATTTGTTTGCCGTTAGGAGTAGCTATTGGATGTGTAAAAGAGGAAAATATACAAAAGATAAAAGCTAAAATAACCTCTCACACTAAATTTAAAAGAGTAAATTAATCAGTAAATGATGGCCTAAAGAAGACGTTTGGTATTTTTCAAGTAAATATTTTTTCTTCACAAACTTGATATATATGCATTTGCTACCAGAAATTGTATTCTTAAGTTAAAAGTCTTTTATAAATTATTAAAAATACATAGCCAGTCCTGCCGCTTTACATTGAACACTATGGGGCACGGGGCTTAAATCAAAAAAACGTGCCAAGTTTGTCAATTTTTCAAGCAGCGACAGTTGTTGAATATTGATGTGCATCTTGCGATTACAGACACATTGTAAAATAGTTTATACCTGTCATTTTTGAAGAAAAATACCAAAATTGTATTTTTTTCAAGAAGACCAGCTATGCACGCTACCTCAGCATTTGTCTTCTTCTGCAAAAACTTTTCACACCCTCTGAGGTGTGGTTTCCTCTCGAAACACCAAATCACAGTACATTTTCATGCGTCAGTTTTGTTTTAATTTATTTCCATATTTATGTGAGAAATCAAACAAATGAATAGAAAACTTATCTTAAACCTCAATAGTACCAGAAACATGTAATAAAATGATTATTTTCAGATGCCTGTTGTCATCAAAAACATTTGTCGGGAACATCAAGGTCCTATTTTCTTTTATCGAAACTCAACAAGGAAATATTTGATAGATAGATAGATAGATAGATAGATAGATAGATAGATAGATAGATAGATAGATAGATAGATAGATAGATAGATAGATAGATAGATAGATAGATAGATACTTTATTAATCCCAATGGGAAATTCACATTCTTCAGCAGCAGCATACTGATACAATAAATAATATTAAATTAAAGAATGATAATAATGCAGGTGAAAAACAGACAATAACTATGTATAATGTTAAATATTAACGTTTACCCCCCCGGATGGAATTAAAGAGTCGTATAGTTTGGGGGAGGAACGATCTCCTCAATCTGTCAGTGGAAGAGGACAGTGACAGCAGTCTGTCGCTGAAGCTGCTCTTCTGTCTGGAGATGATACTATTAAGTGGATGCAGTGGATTCTCCATAATTGATAGGAGCCTGCTGAGCGCCCTTCACTCTGCCACAGATGTTAAACTGTCCAGCTCCATGCCAACAATAGAGCTTGCCTTCCTCACCAGTTTGTCCAGACGTGAGGCGTCTTTCCTCTTAATGCTGCCTCCCCAGCACACCACCGCGTAGAAGAGGGCGCTCGCCACAACTGTCTGATAGAACATCTGCAGCATCTTATTGCAGATGTTGAAGGACACCAGCCTTCTAAGGTAGTATAACCGGCTCTGTCCTTTCTTGCACAGCGCATCAGTATTGGCAGTCCAGTCTAATTTATCATCCAGCTGCACTCCCAGATATTTATAGGTCTGCACCATCTGCACACAGTCACCTCTGATGATCACTGGGTCTATGAAGGGTCTGGGCCGCCTAAAATCCACCACCAGCTCTTTGGTTTTGCTGGTGTTCAGGTGTAGGTGGTTTGAGTCGCACCATTTAACAAAGTCATTGATTAGGTCCCTATACTCCTCCTCCAGCCCATTCCTGATGCAGCCCACGATAGCAGTGTCATCAGCGAACTTTTGCACATGGCAGGACTCCGAGTTGTATTGGAAGTCCGATGTATATAGGCTGAACAGGACTGGAGAAAGTACAGTCCCCTGTGGCGCTCCTGTGTTGCTGACCACAATGTCAGACGTGCAGTTCCCAAGACGCACATACTGAGGTCTGTCTTTAAGATAGTCCACGATCCATGCCACTAGGTATGAATCTAATCCCATCTCTGTCAGCTTGTCCCTAAGAAGCAGAGGTTGGATTGTGTTGAAGGCGCTAGAGAAGTCTAGAAACATAATTCTTACAGCACCACTGCCTCTGTCCAAGTGGGAGAGGGATCGATGTAGCATATAGATGATGGCATCCTCTGCTCCCACCTTCTCCTGATATGCAAACTGCAGAGGGTCAAGGGCGTGTTGAACCTGTGGCCTAAGGTGGTGAAGCAGCAGCCTCTCCATGGTCTTCATCACATGTTTTATGCTTTTATTTTTCATTAGGTGTTGCGTGTCCCGTAGTATTCATTTCAAAACATCAGGACTGGTTATATATTTTTACGTTTATGGAAAACATTTAACTTTAGAACACGAGTTTGAGTGGAAAATGGATACTGTATATACCATGTTTGTGAAGAAATAATGTTGACTTGGAAAATAATGAATTTATCTTTTAAAAATTTGCTAGCGTTTTTTAAAAAAGTTTTTTTACTCAATAATGTGTACATCATGCTGTACTCAAGATATCTCAGTGAAAATAGAACCTTTATAACATATTTTCTTTGTAGAATAAGTAAGCCAAATTTCAACAGTCTGTCTAATGTGAGCTGAATTTTTTTAATGCAAGCAGATAGACAGACATTACCGTAACAGTAGATGCTTTCATATTTTATGTGAATGCACCTAAAATTGTAATAAATAAAAATAAAGTAAAGTATTAAATACATAATAGACAGAAGGGCAATACAACAAATAGAAATGTACACTAATGTGCTACATGTGGTACAAAACCTAAGGCAGTGGGCAGCCCTGGGATTAATGGTGTACTCACCAATACAATTTTCATGCCCTTCAATTTCTGATTTTGTCAGAGCAGTGGCCCTGTGCTTATTAGTGATGAGTTAAACAGCAGAGCTTCCTCTTACATACAGTTTCACGAAATTGACCTTAAAATTTATTTTGAGTCAGTTTTGCAATTGAGAAATATGAAACTCACTAAAATTAGTTTTTTTTTGGTTTGGAAAGCAAAGAATATTATTACCTAAGGGTCATTCCACTACTGAAACCAATCATCTTTCCTCGGATGTTCTACAAAAAGCTGTACAGATGTTCCATGGCTTCTTCCATGTGGTTCCAGACGCGATCGTGTGACTCACACACTGCCAGGCTGTACATCCATCCTGATGCCAATGCATAGAAATCAAGCTGAAACCTACAGTATACATGACCGGTATTTGAGAAGTCTTGTCAAACATAGCGACCCCATGTACAGTCAGGTCCAATAGTATTAAGACAGTGACACAGTTTTCATAATTATGGCTCTGTATGCCAGCACATAGGATTTGAAATAAAGCAATCATTAAGTGATTGAAGTGTAAACTTTCAGCTTTAATTTAAGGAATTAACCAAAAACATTATATGAGTCATTTAGAAATGATAGCCATTTGTACACATACTGCTATTTTCAGGGGCTTAAAAGTATTTGGACATTTGACTGAAAAACTGTTCCATAGCCAGGTGGGAGCAGGTCCCAATCTTCACTTCTAAATTGTGAGTTTAGCCTTGCAGGCACAAAAATGAAAAAGGGATAAAGTACAGTAAAAAGAAATACACTGCTTTATTGTGATCTGTAACAAATCTGGCTTTTCTGTCAAAGTAGGAAACACATCCTGATTTGCACTGCTTATTTATCTCCTTGGATAATCCTGTTATGTCGAGTATGTCGAAAACAAATTAGTAAATACAGTATCTTATGGTATCACTACGCTGGATCTGCCATTAAAGAGAAGGAGTAAATCTTCTAAATCAGATACGATCAGGTCAGCCATTTCTAGAACAATGCTGATGTTCAGAGGCGTACAGTAGAAGGCGGCTTTCATCCATGTTAACATTCAATGGGTACAGAGATTCAAGAAGATAACTGTGCAGACTGATGCTAAAGACAGAGCAGACAGTGTATTCAACCAGCCTTTAAATACAAATTATGAAAAACAAAATACAGTGTTTATAATACATGAGTATGTGCTAATTCATAACTATATGTTTATATAAATATATCAAACCATTTTCTAAGCCCACTTAATCCTGAGCAGGGTCACGGGGGGCTGGAGTCTATCCCAGCAAGCATCTTTTTTTTTTTGCACAAATCTTGGAAGTAAAGAAAGAAATTTTGCAATCTTGAACAGTGCAAAATAAATAATAAACTGATCAGAAATCAAATGTGTTGTCCATATGTCTTTGATTTTTACTTAAAAATGAATTAGTCGTAATAACCCTATGCAAGATTCACCACTGCAAGTCATCCATTCTTTTATTTGGAGGTTTCCAAAGATAGATAGATAGATAGATAGATAGATAGATAGATAGATAGATAGATAGATAGATAGATAGATAGATAGATAGATAGATAGATAGATAGATAGATAGATAGATAGATAGATATGAAAGGCACTATATAATAGATAGATAGATAGATATGAAAGGCACTATATAATAGATAGATAGATAGATATGAAAGGCACTATATAAGATAGATAGATAGATAGATATGAAAGGCACTATATAATAGATAGATAGATAGATATGAAAGGCACTAAATAATAGATAGATAGATAGATAGATAGATAGATAGATAGATAGATAGATAGATAGATAGATAGATAGATAGATAGATAGACATGAAAGGCACTATATAAGATAGATAGATAGATAGATATGAAAGGCACTATATAATAGATAGATTGATAGATATGAAAGGCACTATATAATAGATAGATAGATAGATAGATATGAAAGGCACTAAATAATAGATAGATAGATAGATAGATAGATAGATAGATAGATAGATAGATAGATAGATAGATAGATAGATAGATATGAAAGGCACTATATAATAGATAGATAGATAGATAGATAGATAGATAGATAGATAGATAGATAGATAGATAGATAATGTAAGGCACTATATAATAGATAGATAGATAGATAGATAGATAGATAGATAGATAGATAGATAGATAGATAGATAGATAGATAGATAGATAGATAGATAGATGGCAGAATTAAATAAAGAAGTTCACATCTTTATATGACTTTAACTCCATACAGACAGTGCCCAGGTTTCAGCTCTGTCTCCTGGACTTGTGCGGCAGCTATATTACACTATTTTATTTTATAGACTTGACTGAAAATTCAGTAAATTGAACCAAAATACTTTTTAAGTATGTTGCTATTTTAAAAACCAAAACCTGGCATGAGAATTCTTCATTAGAATACTGAACTAAGCAAACAACATTATACAACACATGTTTTCTAATCAGAATGCTGCTCCATAATTTACAACATGTGCAGGTTTCAGAATTTACATCTAGAAATGGCAGTGCTATATGGCATCTTGATACATCACTGTCTTCCAAAATTAAAATACATAAATATTTTGAATTATATACCAAATGCTGGCATCTGTATATTCAAGCAGGCATTCCAAAACAAACCGAGTCGCTACTGTAATTTGTCGGTTTTGCGGGTTTTCCTGTCTCTCCATTTACACTCCTGTGGTCTTTCAGTATTTATGCTGTTGTACTCCAGTCACATTGTGAAGTGTTCTGCATCAGGAGAAGCATGTTATAATAACATTGAGCACAAGGTCTATTTTTGTATAGATTGCCTCATTTAATGGAAAATGGTTTGGTGCTTTCTTTTAGCTTGGTTTCAAAAATTACAAATTTTAATGAAAAAACAAAATGACGGTGCATGTCACATTAGGCTGCTTTCAATCTGAAGACAATTACATTTTTACTTTATGTTTACAATGTATGACAAAAGAGGCAAAAATTATATGATATATTAAAAAAAAGATTTGCATTTGATGTCAAATAGCCATGTTGTAAGTTCCCGTATAATTTCTTTAACATGTTATACACAGGAAAAAGATTTTTTAAAATGTAGTGCCCTCATAATGGACAACCTAATATTTAGTTTTGTGGCGAAGGTTAATAAGAGGCCCTATGAAAACTACAATTATTTAATAATCTTTATGAAAAAGGGCAGAGTGAAATTAAAAACAAGGCCGGCTGTTGATTTATTTATTAAAGCTTAATCTTTCAATAAGATTTTCAGTAGTCGAGAACTTATTTATTCTGTTCATTGCCCTGTAGCCTGATTTCATCAGGTCTTCCAAGCCAATAAAGACAGACCCTGCTCAATATTTGGACAGAGGACAGTCAGGGGGCACATCTCCCTCTGGGCCAGAGCTTAGCTAAAGCTCCGACATTGTGCTAAAAGCAGCAGTGATGTGGCGTCCTTTAGATGAAACATTAAAAGGAGTGGCCTGGGAGCTCTTGCCTTCTGCGTTTTATTTAGCGACCCCAAGAAGAAGATAGTAAAATTCAAGGGCAGTGACTATACCTTTATACATTTACTCTAAATTTATTGAATTTTTTGTCTAAGCTTTCTTTCTACATCTTTGCTGTTGATTAAAAATCGTCACATATATAGTGCCTTCAGAAAGTATTCAGACCCTTTTAGTTCTTTAACATGTTTTATGTTCCAGCCTTGTGCTAAAATCATTTAAATGTTTTCCGCTCATTAAGCAACACTCAATATCCCAGAATGAGAACACGAAAACAAGATTTTTGAAATTTTTGCACAGTTATGATTGACAATTTACTGTGAACACATACAGTAGATTTAAGTTAATGCGGGTGTTCTGAGCTCATACTTATTAATGAGCACTATAGAGAAATAAAGTGAATGAAACTTACCATAAAAATAAACTATTCCTTTATTCTTCTAAATACAATACAGGCAGTCCCCGGGTTATGTACGAGATAGGAACTGTAGGTTTGTTCTTAAGTTAAATTTGTATGTAAGTCGGAACAGATACATTATTTTAACAAATGCTATTGTTGACCAACTGTAACCAAGTGCTCTGCCAATGAATGATGGAGTTTCACCTGTCTCTGACCTTTTCATTATTTCTACTTTATTTTCCATGGTGATGCTTTTTCTCTTCTTTACTGTATCACCAGGACTTGCATCAGATTTGTGTTTCAGAGACATTGTTGAAGGGTGAAGACAAAAGGTTAAGATGAGCTCTTCTGTACAGCACTGTACACGCTATCACAGCAGATTAAGCACCCCTCGTCAACACGTCTGGTGTACTGACGAGAGACAACTTCCTGCTGTGTATGTAACAGTACAAGCAGACTTGCTATTGAGAATGAATGGGGGCGGCGAGGGGCGAGTCACCACGTGCCCACCACACAGTCACCTCCACTTGCATACAGTATGCTACCTGCAGCATCAGCCCACCGAGAGCGAACAGGGTGCGGCCAAAGGTGGGTAGTGAATCGCCCACCACCGCACCCATTCAACACAGAGGTGTGACCAGAACATCATGTGTGGGTGGGCATTTGGCTTGTCTAGGGGGGCAAAAAATATCCATCCATCCATCCATCCCCA